>NW_005842834.1:77043-84485 GCF_000455745.1 Alligator sinensis
CCGGGCCAGGCGGCGCTGGTGTGCGCCAGCGAGGTGGGCAGCTGGTCGTACTCGCAGCGCCACAGCCGCCAGCTGGGAGTCGGCGAGGCGGCGGGCAAGGCCGACCTCATGGTGTTCAGCCCCGGCTGCCCGCCCGCCGCCGCCGCCGGCAGTGCGGACAAGAAGACGGGAGGCGGCGGCGCCGGCCCGGATGGAAGCGCAATGGTGAGATGTCTTTATTCGCCTCTTTCCTTGCACGGCTCCCAGATTCTTTCCCCCAACCAAAGGTTTTTCTCTGAATCCCGCTATTGAGTGTCCAGCCTCCAGCCTTGATCTTTTAAGGCTGGCATGTTCCACAAAGGCGTTTTTCTGTCAAAGGCTGGTTTCTTCTTGACTATATCATACATATCTTTTACATCAAATGCAATTCCTCCTCCTCTTCTCCCCTGCCTATCCTTCCCGAACAGTTCATACTCACCCATGTGTGTGCTCCATTCATACGCGCTCCCACTGAGTCTGTTATTCCGAAACGTCATAGTTCCGTGACTATGCAAGGATTTCCATTTCTTCCTGCCAGTTTCCCAGGCTCGTGTACAGGCACCTAAGGTAACTAGCGTATTGCCCTGATTTCTCAGGAAGAATTTCAGAAGTCTGTACTATTAAAGTAATGTTTTCAAGATAGGCTTTGCAGTGCCATAGATTTTCCTTTAAAAAGAACACGGTGATAATCACTGCAATAGAATGTGCTTGATTAAGATAGTAGTAATGATGCTAAAACCTATCTCCTTGGCGGAGCTTCACATATTGATGATAGTGGTGATGCTGGTGAAGAGGAAGAACACTTAGTGGTGATGAATATAAAAAAAAATTCTGATTTTAATTTGAAGATTTATATAACCAATATTAGTATTACATTTTTAGTGGTTCGGTGGACAGCCCAATGGTTGCTTCCATCTTTCTTGGTTTTGTACAGCCTAATTTTTGTGACCTGTTATTTGTATGTATTTTATGATTTCTACAAATGTTTTTAGAACACTCCGTTTATTTTTTGTTCACAATGCACTAAGTCCTGTGGGGGAAAAAGAGAAGAGGAGATGATTCGCATGCAGAAGGGAGATGACTGTGAAAGGGGAAGGAGTTGGAAAGAGGTGCTTGGTGACCAGTCGAGACCCCCGTGTTTGATTTGCAGAGTACTCAGAACTGGGGCTAAAACCTATGGGAGTCTGTTTAAAATTTACAAAGGACTGTAGAAAGTTAAATTCTTGAAACTCGGTTTGTGGGCATCTTACAGACTACCACTAGTAGGCATTCTTCTCCCCGTCAAATATCAGGAAAACAGTGCCACAGAAATTCAAGGGGAATTATGAAGATAAAACCATTCGTGTTTCTAAGGGACTAATTAATTATGTGGAGGGCTCCACAGGGTGTTAGGAACTTAATATTAGGAGGTACTTACTTTTGCATTTTTGCAGGTTTGGATAATGTCCAGTGAATAATGCGTAGAGCACACGCTGCCCAATACAGGCAAGAATACTGAATAGTAACTATTCTGTGAATACCTTTCTTCTTGTGCATTGAATGAGACAGGCATCGTATAGAAAAATAGTACACGGTCATATAATCATAATTTATATTATAATGCCCTTGCACAAGGGAGCTGAATGCACATTGTGTGGACAATCTTATTCTGACATTTGCTACATGTTGTGTGTTTTTCTCTGAAAACCTAATATATATTTTAAAATTTATTTTATGAAAGTTATTTTGTTATATTGTTGGCTACAAATGTCCAGCTCGGGATCCTTAAAATTCTGGTTTATTAGGCGGATTGAAACACTGTAATGAAGTCAAATCATAAACCTTGGGGCTGGTGTCCCCCCCACACATGCACACACACAGTAGCGAGTTACAAGAGTTGGGTACACCTATCCCACAGGCGCTGGAGTCTGCCCTCGATGGCCAGTCGAGGCTTCTTCCAGGTGGTGTTATTCTCCAGAAGGGGGTCACTGGCTGGTCCTTCTGGCTGGACAGGTCGGGTGCTGGTCAAGTTGGAGATCAAGAGGGCGCCCCTGAGGGTCACTTTTCACTGTTTGATTCCTGCCCTTGTTAACATTGTTACAATGTATAACTTCTGAAATTAAACACATTTAATTAAAAGGTGAGGAGTATAAAATATAAGCTACAAAAGTAATGCCATGTCGTACAAATAGATAAAAATACCAAAATACAAGGGAAGATACAAAATACACACATACAAACTTTAAAACACAATTCTTTATCTTATACTGAAAGAAAGAGGAAGGAAGAAAAGGTAGAAGAGAAACATATCCAAAGAGGGGAGAGCAAATGCAGGGAAGAGGAAAAGGGGACTTTCTGCTACAATATATGTCAATAGGAATTTCCTTCCTCCTTTCATCTTTTTTGCCTGCTAGCAGGCTATAGGTGGTATTCCCTCCCCTTTTCTTTTCTCTGCTCTTACTCTTCTATGCTTCGAGGACAAGGCAGTTCAACCTGAAATGGGCTACCACTTGGTCGAGTTTATGGTGCCATAGGAGCTGGCTAGCAGCCAGCACCTCCCAACTCTTGTTGTACCCATTTTCTTGAGGTATACCATCAACATGTTCTCCATTACACCACAGGAAACTGTAATGAGCGCCTTTCCCTCCACAGCACGAGTTGGGGTTTAATATAGCTGGACCAAAAGGGCAGAGCACGGCATCTCACAGAGGTTTGTACTAACACTACTTCCTATTATAGTCGCATCACAAGACTGTTTCCCGGTGCCGGTGCGAGACCACGGCAAAATGGCACTGTGCCCCATGGTCATGTTCAGCCAGTTGCTGGTAAACAGCATCCAGGCCTGGGCAACAGTGTTGGGGCGGCAGCCAGGGGTTGCGGAGCTACTGCAGAGAACGAGGCGAAGGAGCGGGAGCCCAACGACATCTCAAATGCCTCTGGCCCCATGTTGACATCCGGAGTTCGTTATACACTGGCTAATCCCCACTGTCCAGACTGCCTCGGAAAGTACAGGCTGTCCGACCCCCGTCCTCCACAGGCTATGAACCCAGAACTGAAGGAGTGAGGACGCTCCGCCATTGGACACCTCAAGAGCGAGGAGTGGGGGAAGAGTGCCTCCCAAGCTCTCTGGCATATGGATCTCCATGTTTGGAGCTGGCGGTCTGGAAGAGAATGGACTGGACTTCATATTGGGCCCAGCCTCAAGAGCCCCAGGGAGCCAGTCTGGACATACCCGCGGGGCAGCGGAGTGTACTAATCACTAAATGGTAGGGGAACAAATTCAGCGTTCTGGACCGATTGCTCCAGGCTCTCCGCAGCCTGATCTTTGCTTCTGTTGTGTTACTTTCCTTTCATACCTCCTGGCTGTATCTGTATCTGGCGGTATCCCTAATATAGACAGTTTTCCTCATTGGAAATGGAATTATGTAGAACTAGACAATATCCTCAAGGAAGTGCCGTTGTCTGTTATTGGCACACATTGGCCATATCTAAGTCTTCATTTTCACTTTGAAGTAAAATTAGTATTTTACCATTTTTATCATCATTTTATCAGAAAGCCAATACTTTATGATAGGTTTTGTTGGGGCGGCAAAATGGGAATACTTTTACATTACCTTTTACTGCCTGGTCCCTCTTTCTCGACTATAGTCATCAGTCGCTAACCCACTGATACATTCTGGCTAGGAATTATGAATGTATCTGGTTCATTGCACAGTAGGCGCCTTAAAGCATAAAACTCCTATGCAAGGAACACAGTTCCTTAAAGGAGGAGGTGATTGCAAAATGCATCGAAGTGCTCAGTCAGACTATGCCTAACCTAAGCGTGTTTTTCTGTTTCCACTTCTAGTTAAGGGCCCAATCCGATGCTTGCTGAAGATAATAGAAAAGGTTCCCCACTAACTTCTGTGGCTGTTGGATCAGAGCTAGTTTGAACACTTCTGTAACAGCTCTTTAGGAGATCCAGGTTCTCCAGATGTCATTTTTCTTTGAACGTCCAAACTGAAAACTAACAAATTTGAGTTTTTTTCCAAACAACCTTACTTTTGAAACATAAATTCTCGCTCCCCTTTATCGTATACGTATGGTAAAACCCCGTGTAATCTTTCCGGTCACCTCACTACTCGAGGGAGGGAGGCCTGTATTGTATAAACAAGTTACGAGAACATCAAGAAGTCTGATGTATATATTGTTCTTGCAATACACCGAATACACCCCTGTTTTTAATCCTGCCAGGTTAAATTAGGTGGATTATTTTTTAATGTTGGTGTCAGAGACTAAAAGCTTTTGGAGGCAGTTTTCTCTGCCATTGTTCAAGGAGGCAATGGCAGCATGCATGCATTTAAGAGAATTTCAGGCGGAAACCTTGTGTTAATTGAAGCATTCCTTCCTTCTGCTGTAAGAGAAGGCGTGAGCGTTTGTTAGAGTTGGGAGAATCTTTCCGGTGCAGAGACCTTTCTGTAAGGGCCAATGTTGCAGGACAGCCTGGAATGGAGAAGAGTTGAGAGGGATCGATGCTGAGGACCACCTGCTAATATTGTAAAAGACCTCACAAAACATTTACAGTCCTTCAAAGTGCCGGAGTTTGGAGAAAGATTACTTTTAACAATTCTGTCTGTCGCTGCCATTCCTCCTAAAACAACATCTTCCCACAAGCTTCCATTCTATGTCTGCGTTATTTCAGTCCCTTTAGGCACGCCGCTAGTATCGACAGGCAGGACAGCACATCCTGATTATCATAGAAGGTGTTCTTGAGCCAAACTCTACTCTTCTGGTACTACACATAGGAAGGTGGAATCATCCTTGCCACTTCCAAGAAGAATGGCAATGAAAGGGAATGATGATAAGGGAGAACAGTGGATCTCAAATACTTTTTTAAAGCAGTGACCATAGAATATAACCCGACCTTACACCAAACATGGAAGATCTTACTGTCGGTGGGTTTTATTTCAATCCGTCCCAGAGCAGACGGAATAACCACGCTACGATAGGATTCCACCGAGATCCACCCCAAGTAGTTGGGGCAGAACTGCGTCGCCGGGCAAGAGCTCTCAGACGTGGGAATGGACAATTGGATCTGAATGGAGGAGAAGGATTCGACACTGGCGTGTTGAGAAATCTCTACAAGGCCTCTCGGAGCGTCCAAATAGTTCCTCTCACTTGGGCACCGATGCAGAACAATGCCGACTGGGGACAGATCCTAAAACAACTGGCGTAGCATGCGGTGGGGAAAAGATGAGGCGGAAGAAAGCTACTGGCAGCTTTCCATTGCGTAACACCGCCTTGTTGAAAAGGGGAAACATTTCGTGAATGTTCAAACGTTTCCTTTCCAGAAAACAGCTGCTTCACAGGGAAGCTAGCGTTGAAGGAAACATTTGCAATTTTCCTTGTTAGCCGGAATAGGCGAAAGTCCAGTTCAGGAAGCGAAAATGGAAACAAGTGACCGGAAGCTGGATGCGGCAGGTGGAAAGCAGAGTGCCCAGAGTTGAGTCTTCCCACTGCCCAAGGAAATGGAAGGGAGGAGTCTTCCTAGGGAAGAATGAGAAGCGGTGTGAGTGGGATATGCCCAGTAAAGCCCGGCCATGTGCAGGAAGAAAGAGCGGGCCTTGTGTAGCTCTGCAAGCCGATAACGCACTCCTGGAGCGGTTGGCCGCAGCGTTGCAACTCGAAGGACTCAGATGGAGTCCGAGTGAAGTGGAGAAGCGGCTGGGGGCTGGTTCTGGCAACAGCCTCAAAGCCTCCCGCGCCATCGGGCCGGGCCCGTATTGCACAGCGATGTGCACTGTGCTTGCTCAGCCTGGGCAGGGACGATGGTGGAGGGGAGCGCAGAGGTGGCTGTATTGCATTCCCGGGAAGTCCCGAATCGGATGAGGCTGAAGTTGGTTCCTTATTCCAGGCTCCTGGCGCCTAATGAGAGCAGCGGGAGTTTGCGCTATGGCGAGCTGGAGGGAAGCAGGTAGGGAATGTTACCGTTTAAAGAGTCAGCCCCCGTTGTCTCGGCATTTCTAGTCAGCCCCTTCCCACGTGCCCTGCGCTAAGGTCCCACTGGAGGAGCCAGGGTCGGTCACCCATCAAGCCCAATGCTCAGTCCCATAAAGAGGAGGGAAAAGCAGCTTTGTAGAGGGTCTGTACTAGTGCTTTTAGGGAAGGAATCCTCCCTCGGTCCCGCCTTATGGGCGTCCTTCTTCAGCCAGTCCCCTGGCTGCAGCCAATGGACTCCGCTGGTTGCTAGAAGCACATGCATATTCTCTGAGAGCCCAATAAAGTAGTGGAGGACCCTATCTTTGCCTTGCCTCCCACCATTGTTGTCGTCCCCGTGCCATCCAAATCCTGCATGTGGGATCTTCTGTCGTGGCGTCCTCCTTGCGCTTGGGGTCGTTATGCTGACTGCCCTCTGCCCCGCACCTTCAGTTCCGTGGCGCACAATTCGCTGGTGGGTCGTGTGTCTGCAGGCGCAGCCTGAGGTCGTTCACAGCCGGGAGAACCCACTGCCGGGAAAGGAAAAGAAGGAACATTTCCCGTCCACGGGAAACGCGGCGGCGGCAGCGAAATCCGGCGCGGCGGCTACTGCTGTAAAGCGGTACAAGTCGGGCAGCGGCTTCCTGCTGGCTGCGGCCCCTGTAGGGACCCTGGCTTCATTCTCAGGGGAACCGGTCTGATGTGGTCACTCATCCCCTTCTCCCACCTCCCTCCGCCCGCACGGACAGGAAACCTTCGGTGTTTAGAGATCTGAGAACGTCCTTCGCCGATGCCATTTCAACACCTCGCCCCCCACCAGGACACAGACCGGGGAACCTAGGCTCTCGCTAAGACAGAGCTGCTTAGCGAAACGAGGACCAGCTCTCCTTTTCTGCGGAAAGATGCCTACAGCCTTTCCTTTTGAAATAGGACTCTATAGATATAAAGGAAAAGGTTGATTTTTCCAACCGTCAGAGGAGTACCGGGTGGGAAGGGAGTGCACAAACAACAAAAACGTTAATAAATATATTATAATTTAAATTATGAACAGCGTTTACACAGTGGGAACCCGTTAATGAATTTTCAGTAGAGAATAGCACAGTAGTCTGAATTGGGATGGACATCACCGTGATCTACAGGACAAAAGGAAACAGAAAGACCGGTGCAATTTCCAAATGGCATTTACATGTTGGGACACAGGGTGTCGCTGTTCTCCACAAAAAAATCCTTAGTGGAAAGGAAAACAGCAGCTCCTCCCAGATTTCGAGCTGACAGATCCGTCAAAGTGCAGAGGAGGATGGCGAAATAATACCAGAGGTTCCGGGCGCCGATGTCCTGGATTGGAACCGGCTGGCGGGGATTTATGCAAGTATTCTCGTGTCTCACCAGCCACGCAAGAGCCATTTGGTGTAACACGGCTTGGACCTGCCATGTCGGCGCCCAGACTAGGCGGCCCGGCGGGGAGGCAGCTGCTGCGGCTGGGGGTGGCG
>NW_005842834.1:84511-85588 GCF_000455745.1 Alligator sinensis
GCTGGGGGTCCAGTCGCGGCTGGACCGGGAGGAGCTGTGCGGCCAGAGCGCGCGCTGCGCCCTGCACCTGGAGGTGCTGGTGGACAAGCCGCTGCGGGTGTTTCACGTGGAGGTGGAGATTCAGGACATCAACGACAACGCGCCCGTGTTCCCGGTAGGAGAGCGAAATCTCTTTATATTAGAATCGAGACTGCCGGGCTCCCGCTTCCCACTAGAGGTCGCATCTGATGCGGATATCGGCACAAATGCTTTGCTGAGCTACAAACTCAGCCCTAGCGAATATTTTTTTCTCGACTTGCAAACCAATGGTGACCAAAGCAAATCCGCAGAACTTGTGTTGAAGAAACCTCTGGACCGCGAGGAGACCCCCGTGCACCACTTGCTCCTGACGGCGACTGACGGCGGCAAACCGGCGCTGACGGGCACTGTTGAGCTGGTGATCACGGTGCTGGACGCCAACGACAACGCGCCCGTGTTCAGCCAGGCGGTTTATGAAGTGAGTCTTCCGGAGAACGCAGCTAACGGGACCTTAGTCATAAAAGTAAACGCCACAGATTTGGATGAAGGGATTAATAAGGATATTTCATACGCCTTCAGTAGTCTTGTTCCTGCCGTTGTCAGAAAATTGTTCAGTATAGACTCAGGAACTGGCGAAATCCGAGTTACAGGAGAACTGGATTTCGAAGACACGAATTTCTACAGCATTCAAATTGAAGCTACGGACAAGGGCGCTTACACCATGTCCGGACACTGCCGCGTTGTGGTGGCGCTTGTGGACGTGAACGACAACGCGCCGGAGCTGTGGGTGACGCCGCTGTCGGTGCCGGTGGCGGAGGACGCGGCGCCGGGCACGGTGGTGGCGCTGATCCGCGCGCGGGACCGGGACTCGGGCGCCAACGGGGCCGTGACGCTGTGGCTGCGGCCCGAGGCGCCGTTCCGGCTGGTGTCGAGCTTCCGCGACTCCTACTCGCTGGTGCTGGCCGAGGCGCTGGACCGGGAGCGCGTGGCGGCCTACGAGGTGGAGGTGCGGGCCCGCGACGCGGGGGCGCCGGCGCTGGGGGCCAGCAGCCGCCCGGC
>NW_005842834.1:86372-92299 GCF_000455745.1 Alligator sinensis
CCGGGCCAGGCGGCGCTGGTGTGCGCCAGCGAGGTGGGCAGCTGGTCGTACTCGCAGCGCCACAGCCGCCAGCTGGGAGTCGGCGAGGCGGCGGGCAAGGCCGACCTCATGGTGTTCAGCCCCGGCTGCCCGCCCGCCGCCGCCGCCGGCAGTGCGGACAAGAAGACGGGAGGCGGCGGCGCCGGCCCGGATGGCAGCGCAATGGTGAGATGTCTTTATTCGCCTCTTTCCTTGCACGGCTCCCAGATTGCTTCCCCTCTCCCGGAGCGCGCCTCACGTGGAGCGGCTTCTCCCGCGTTTCGCTCCATGCTTTCCTTCTCTTGCTTGGCCCAGGTTCCATGGCCGCGCCTCAGCCCTTCCCAGCTGCCTGCCCGCCACAGACTGCACAGAGGCGGGCAAGGGGTACGTGCTGAACCTGGGTCTCGCTGCTCAGGTGTGTGTCACACGCTCTCCTGTTTTCTCTTATCTTGCATTAAGGATTTGGATGACATTGCTGTCGGGTCTCACAGGTTAAGAATTATTCTTTTCCTACCTCTCCATGGCCGCGCCTCAGCCCTTCCCAGCTGCCTGCCCGCCACAGACTGCACAGAGGCGGGCAAGGGGTACGTGCTGAACCTGGGTCTCGCTGCTCAGGTGTGTGTCACACGCTCTCCTGTTTTCTCTTATCTTGCATTAAGGATTTGGATGACATTGCTGTCGGGTCTCACAGGTTAAGAATTATTCTTTTCCTACCTCAAATCCTATATTGCAAATTCCCCAACGTTGCTTATTCCTGGAAGCTCTAGTGGTTTCTTCCCACCCTGGTCATTGTCTATTGGAATGAAACCTTCATGCTATGTAATTTTGATCAGAGCAGTCACTATTGTGTGAAGCCATTTTCTGCAATGATGAGCAGGAAGTAAAGTGCCATATGGTCATGACAATCTTTGCAGTTAGAAATTTAAGGGTATTTGAATTCAGTGGTACATAGTCTGAAGTGTAAGAGGTAGGAAGAGGACCCTAATGCATTTTTAACTATAACATAAAACAGGGCTCTTTTGTTTAGTTTTTGGCTGCCTGGTTGGTTTATTGGAAGGTTTAGTTGCTCCCTTTCCGGGGTGTTTCTTCTTCCTCCCATCATTGTACATGTTGGAGGAAGGTGTTTTTCTTTATGCTGTTGGTAACATTGTCCTCCAGTACTCACTGGTAAATGGGCATGTGGTCTTTTTGTCAAAAACTCTTAACTTAGTAAATCCTTACCTATAAATATTGGTGCAGTTGATATGATCAATCTCCTTGAAGGTTCAAAAGTAGTAGCCCACCGAGGCCTTTTAGAATGGGAAGACCTTGTTTTTTTTAAAAGGTAAACGAGAACTTATTGTATCATGTCCACATATGCTAGTATTTTTTGGATATAGCCTCCCACCGGCCCCCCAGACCTGCTAGTGCCCCTCCCTCCCCCCCCCCACCCCCCAGCCTTGCGGGTTTCCCTTGCCAACCACCCACAGCCCCTGCTCCCCAAGCCTTGATGGAGGGGTCCTCAAGCTGCCAGGGCTACCAACCAGACCACAGCCCCCTGCCCCCGCTCCTTCCTGCTGTGGGTTCGGGTGGGGCAACTCCCCACTGCCATGTCTACTCCCAGGGGGCAGGGGGGACCCACACGCCCCAGTTCTGTATCCAGAGCAGGCACAGGCTGAGGCTGCTGCCCAGGGTGGGGCTTGGGGCCTCAATGTGCAGCTGCAGGGCCCCAGCCGGGAGCAGAATGCGGCTGTGGGTGACTTGTCAAGGGAGGGATAGGTCCAGCACCCCACTGCTGCATGCACTCCTGGGGGAGCAGGGGGGACCTGTGCCCCCCAGATCTGTACCTGGGGCAGGCACAGGCTGCAGACTCGAGCTCCTGCCCCGCTTCCCTCCCCTGGGGCTTCTGGAGCCCAGTGAGTGTGACCCAGCGTGGCTGGGGACAGAGGGGCCATGCAGGGATTCCTCGATGCTTCTCACCCCCCTGCTGCCCCAGCAATGCACCCCCTGCTCATGTCAGTGCTTTGAAGGGCACAGCCCTGCTGTTTTCAGCCACGTCAGGTCACAGGAAGCAGGGCAGCAGAGAACAGCAGGCCTCCAGCTCGTTGCTGTTCCCTGCTACCTTGCTCCCTACCCCCATGACCCGGCAGAGGAGTCATGCAAAAAACCTCCTCACCGCCACTCACTGCCCCCACCCCCCAGTGCCCTGGCAATACACCTCCAGTGTGCAGGGTTGCAGTGAGGGCAGCTACATGGGGCTGTGCCCCTCAAAGCACTGGCATAAAAAGGGGGAATGTTGCTGGGGCAGCAGGGGGTAGGGGCAAGAAGCAGTGAGGAGGTTTTTTGCTCAGCTCCTCCACTGTTCCCAGCCATGCCAGGTTGCCCGGGAGGGGGGCGGGGCGGGGGGGCGGTAGGGAAAATTGGTGGCTGAGAATGGTGGCAGGCAGCCGTGCTGCTCTGCTTTCCTCCCCCAAGACCCAACGTGACTGGGAACAGTGGGGCCGCTCAGGGATCTCCTAGAGGCTGCTCATCCCGCACTGCCCCAGTGATGCACCTCCTGCATGTGGGGCTGTACTGAGGGAAGTGGATGACAGGTGCAGGAGGTGCATCACTGAGGGCGGGGGTGGAGATGAGGAGATCCCCGCACCGCCGTGCTATTCCCAGTCACTCCGGATCATGTTAGCAGGGCTGCAGGGGCCCCACAGGAAGGAAGCAGGGTGGGAGCTCAAGCTTGCAGCCTGCCCCATGCACAAGTTTGGGGGGCATGGGTCCTCCCTGTCCCCTGAGTGAAAGACACAGAGCACCCATCTGGCTGCATGTGGACCACCAAAGGTACTATGGGCCATTAAGGGAAGCCATGCATGGATTCACCAAGCTTGGTCAGGCCGAGAAGTGCCACTGACAGTCCACATGCTGCCAGCAGGGCATGCGTGGTTCACCAACACCTCCCCACTCCCTCCGTGCCCAATCAGCTCCCTGCAGCCAGCTTCCCCCACAGCCAGCTCAGCCCCCAGCCCTGCCTGCCCCCCACCCCCTGCAAGCCCCACTTACCTAACCTTACAGGTTTCAGAAAGAAAATGAGCCAGAGGTAAGCCTTGGGACTAACAGGCTCAGGCCCCTCCCTTCCCCCTCTGGGTAGGGCTGGGGGTTTCCTGCCCTTTTTGCAATCAGCTCCTGTAGGCCGGAATTCTGCCCACCTGCACAGCTCTTTGCAAAAGAGGGAAATCCACGGGTTCATGGGCGACTGGTGCCTCCTGACTCTGGGGAGACAGCAGCAGCTTATCGCCAATGGTGGGGAGGGGGGGAAGTCCCTCAGCAAGCCAGTTGCTAATGGGGGGATCCCCCTGTGGCTGATCACCAACTGGGGAGCTCCTCCAGTGGCCAAGTGCCAATGGGGAGGGACCCCAGAAGCGCTGACAGAAAAACCAGAAGTGCCGCTGGCAAAACTGGAAGTGCCACTGGTGCTTCTCAGGGGGTGGCATCAGCCCATGCTCACCACTCCCTGGCCGGCAAAGGCCAATCTCAGGGGGGGCACATGCCCATGTGCCCCTGTGCCCCCTACACATAGCCTGTGTGTGTCTTTCTCTGCTAAAAGAGAAAATCTGCATTTTCTCTGATAAAAACAGGAAATCCATGGTTTTCTCCATTTTTCCATGGGAAATGGAAAACCCGGATCCCTGCTGATGAGATAGTTCAAGTACACTTTGGCCCATAGCTCTTTTCTTAAGAGCAGGCTAGTGAAAAATTGTGATCAACTGCAAGACTTTTCAATCATCATTTGCTTATCCCCTCCCATTCCAGTGCTGAGTTTTCATTAATGTTTGGCACTGCAAAAGAGTATTGCAATGTAGATTCTTCTACTACCTTGATATAAACATACTTGATACTTAGTTCCAATACACTGAATATTCCCTGCCTGGAACTTGTGGCTGGACTAGACACATTGCTTAATAATAGGTCATCATCATCATAATCATCATCAACATCATCATTACTAGTGGCAATCAGTTTGTCTTGGCTTCCAGATGTTGGCATCCCTTTGAGTCATAAGTGATGTGGTAGCTTGAACTGAAGTTTTGGGTAGGCTGCAGAAAGTATTGGGTGAAATTATTGGGCTGTGTTGCATGTGACCAGATGATTGATCACAACAACTTCTTTAGACTAGAAGAGTACACTGCCTCTTCATTTCAGAATCTCCACCCACCATTTTACGTCATGACATTAATGGGAATTTTGTTTTAAATACATGGATGTTTAATTATTTTGCATCACTTTAAGCTTTGCACTTCCGGCCCATTAAAAACTGTAAGAAATTAACTATCAGAGTTTGGGAGGGAACTGCATCTATTAACTGTAACCTGTGAAGGTAAACATTTATAATACCTTTGATTTTCTTGTTTCTTCCATCAAAAGGCAGTTACTGAACATTGACGGAGATCCCAAAATTCAGGTTCAGAATACAAAATACTAAGATTTTTTTTTGTGCTATGTTATCTAGAAAATATATCACCACAGGTGACAGAATTACTGTTAAGAATTTATTTGCATAAGTAATAATAGCAGTGACAAATAGTGAGAAAGAAGCAATGGAAGAAATAAAAAAACCCTTATTTCCTTTTGAGATATGTAACAACTTGACATGACGGAACCAGAGGTCTGAAGAAAATCAATCTGTAGGTATAAACCTAGACATTGTAGGGAATGCCATGCTGAATGAATGGATACAGTGGAAAGTGTGGGAGAGGAGGTTCTTATGAAAAAGTGGACCAAATCCCTAGAAGATTTTAAAAAGATTTCATAGACATTAGGGCTGGAAGGTACCTTGGAAGATCATTGAGTCCAGCTCCCTGCCCGAGGGGCAGGAAGTCAGCTGGGGTCATAGGATCCCAGCAAGATAAGCATCCAATTTTCTCTTAAAGGCGTTCAAAGTAGGTGCTTGAACCACCTCCGATGGCAGGCTATTCTAGACCTTGGGGGCTCGGACAGTAAAGAAATTCTTCCTTATCGCCAGCCTGAATCAGTTTTGCAGTAATTTATAACTGTTCAACCTTGTCATCCCTTGGGGCGCTCTGGTGAACAAACATTCCTCCACATACTGGTGATCACCCCAATAAACTTATAGGTGGCCATCAGATCACCCCTGAGCCTGTGTTTTTCCAGGCTAAAGAGCCTCATAGATCTCAGCCTGTCGTCATAGGTCTGTTTTCCTGACCTCTGTTCATGCGCGTGGCTCTTCTCTGGACTCTCTCAAGCTTCTCCACAACCTTTTTGAATTGTGGGGCCCAAAACTGGACTGAGTACTCCAGCTGCAGCCTCACCAAGGCCGAGTACAAGGGGAGAATAACATCCTGGGATTTGCTTGAGAAGCATTTATGGATGCAAGCCAGTGTTTTGCTTGATTTACTAGCAGCAGTATCACATTGAAGGCTCATGTTCATCTTGTGGTCAATCATGACCCCCAAGTCCCTTTCGTCCATAGCGCTACCCAACATAGCACTGCTGAGCCTATAAGCATGCTGCAGGTTTTTCTTCCCCAGGTGGAGAACCTTGTATTTTTTGGTGTTAAACACCACCAGGTTCTGATCCACCCATTTTCTGAGCCTGTCAAGGTCAGCCTGAATTGCCTTCCTATCCTCAGGTGTGGGCACTTTACCCCAAAGTTTGGTGTTGTCAGCGAACTTGGCCAGTCTGCTTCTGACACCAATGTCCATATCATTAATGAAGATGTTGAATAGTATAGGTCCAAGGACAGGGCTTTGAGGGACCCCATTTGTCACAGCACACTATGATGATTGACTTCCATCAACCACCACCCTCTGGGTCTGACCACAGAGCCAATTCCCTAGCCAGTGGATCGTGGTGAAGCTGAGGCCACAGTTGGCCAGTTTTACTAAGAGGTGATCATGGGATACCAGATTGAAGGCTTTTTT
>NW_005842834.1:93455-98334 GCF_000455745.1 Alligator sinensis
GCTTTCCTGAAGTCAAGGACTTCAGTGTTGCTGACTGACTTTCCAGATTTACGGCAGGTGGTGAAGGTGATCAGCTCGTGGTCGTTGTCACCCAGCTTCCCATTGATCACTAGGTCACTGATTAGGTCATCCCCAGTTGCCAGTGCCAGGTCAAGCAGCGCTTTACCTTTCATTGGCCTGTAGACTTCTTGAGTCAGGTAGAGGTCATCCACGCATGGTAAGAAGCTTTGTGACCACTCAGATTTTGCTGAGTGATCCTCCCACTTGATGTCTGGGTAGCTGAAGTCACCATTGACAACCATGGTTCTGGAGCATGTGGCCTCAGTCAGTTCCTGGTCGAACTCCTGGTCAAGCTCTTGACTTTGGGTGGGAGGTCTGTAGTAGACTCCCACCATTGTGTCCCCTGTGCCGTGTTCCCCATGGATTTTAACCCAGAGTCATGGGTGGAGTCCCACCAGGTCTCCATTATCCCTATGACATCATAATTATTTGCATCGAGCAGGAGGATGAGTTCCTCCTGCTTATTCCCAAAGCTCCTGGCATTTGTGTACAGGCAGGCAAGTGCCCCCTGGGGGGCTCCTTCCTTGCCCACAGATTTTACCAGGGCTGGAGCAGGGGTGGGCTCCCTTAAGTGCCTTGACCCGCTGGTTTTGCAAGGATTGCTCAGCAGGCCAGCAATGGCAGTAGGCCCCCCGTCCCCCAGCGGGCTTAGTTTAAAGCCTGGTGGAGCAGGTCAGCCAGTCTGGCTGAGAAGAGCCTCCTCCCCAGTGGAGAAAAGTGGAGGCCATCTCTTCCCAGCAGCTCGCTGCCTCTCTCACCAAAGAGCGGACTGTGGTCATGGAAGCCAAAGCCTTCCTGATGACACCAGCACTGCAGTCTTTGTTCAACTACCTGGATTCTCCTCTCCCTCCTCAGCCCATAGCCCGAGACTGGGAGGATCAAAGAAAACACCACCTGTGCCCCCAGACCCTTTAGCCCCACTCCCAAATCCCTGTAGCACCTCACGACCTGGCTGGGAGCACTCCAAGCTGTGTCATTGGTGCTCACGTGGATAAGGAGCATGGGATAGTGGTCTGTAGGCTGGAGGAGCTTAGAAGTCTCTTTGGGTTTGGCTCTGAAAAAACAAAAACAAAAACGGAGCCACTCAGTGTGCCTGGAGACTAAAGTTATTTGTGCAGTAGATGAGGTCGGCAGTGCCGGGTTGTCCCTACCAGAGTCAAGAGGACTGAGGTTGGGAAAGGGCATAAAGGCAGGAATTCTCTTACTCATGGTGGGAAGGAAGGTCAGCTTTCCTGAAGTAGTCTGAAGGGATGGACTCCAGGTCATTCTGTGCCCAGGCACTGCGTGCGAAGGGGAAGGTGGAGGGTGAAGGATGGAGCAAATCCCTGTGTTAAGTTCTATACCACAGCCCCCAGCACAGGGTTGTAAGTGGTATGTAGATACTATTCTGGACCTCTGGAGAAGGTTTCATTTCATTCAGAAAGCGCAGAACCATGCTGGAAAATGGCCCCAGCTGCCCTCCTTGGGGGATGAGGGGACAGAGGAACCAGCAGGTACCCAGATATGACACTGAGTAAGGCTTACAGATCATTCTTTTCCTCTGTAGGACAGTTGCAGTTCAGTGTCTGCACTGCTCTTTTGTCTCAGCAATAGTGTACATTATATCCCCTGTACTGAACATACGTAGGGGTGTGCAGTTGTTACCTGGGTAGTTCTCCGTCTCTCAGAGGGGGTGTTATGTGAGGAGAAGGTCCTGGCAGGGCATATGTCCTTTCCCCATTTATGTGCCTATTGTTGCCATAGAGAATTCAGCCCCTGCTTTGTGCAGCCCCTGCTGAGTGCCCTGTACCCGCTTGGGCTGCTGCTCCTGCATTCTTGGCATGAAGGAGGAGCTGGTTCTGAATAACTGATACCTGAAAATGATTGTTTAGCATAATTGTTACATGGCAAAGAACCCAAACTCCAGATGAAAGAGCGATGGAGACATTTTGTGATCATAGCCAATCAAATTCCTCCATCTCAGAATTGGCTCTTCCCATCTCACCTGGGACACACTCTAGTTCAGAGCTTCCTTTGGATGTGGGTGGATCAGACATGATAGTGAGGACCTAAGAAACCTTCCATAACAGCTGAAAAAGGGGCGGTTTTTATCAGGGTCCCCAAGTCACTGTGTTTACTCCATAATCTGATATATAACAGCCATGGTGCAGGGATGAAAGGCTGTGGAGCTGTAAATGAGGCAAAGCAGTGGACAGGCAGGTGTAGGAACACTCAGAGGGAAGTGCTGTATAGGAGGAGAAGGCAGTTGCGAGGAGGTAAAAGCAAGAACAGGGTGGAAATTGGGGAAGCGCCTTGTTGGATTCTTCCATATCTTGTGGCATGCAAAATTCTACTGACCTTAGAAAGGGATGGCTAGGGCTAGTCAAGGAGCCCTTCTGAGGCAGACAACTGTGTTGTTATTTGAAATGATAGCATCTGTTAACTGTGCAGTAGCCTAATAATACTGTGCAGTAGTGCGTCACAGCACAAACAGTGCTAATGTGCTACTGAGCAGTATTATTAGGCTGCTGGGCAGTACTGTCACTAAAAAGGCATTTGGCAGCGCTACTGCATAGTAACTCTGGTTACTGCATATTTAATTTAGTACTTGATTATACAAGTACTATATTAAATGTGCAGTAATCACTGTGCATTAATGAATGTGTAGGTGCACCCATAAGAGTACCTGAGAGAGGACAACTGTTATTACAGAGATACCGATGATGGGAACTAAAACTATAGTGGGATCAGCACTGAGGAAGGTAGATTTTGAATAAAGTTTGAAATCACTTTTCTGTTCAGATTTTCTGAAGTATAAGGATTTCTTACATAGGAATAATCATTTCTGGTGTGCATGGTTGGTTTTACTTTAGGCAGAAGGCAGGGTAGATGTGCACATTATGGCTTCAGAAAGAATGAGTTTGAAGTTTCATTCTAGACTCACTTTGACAGGTCTCCCCAGTTAACTTAGCTGTGAGGAGTTGGTCATTCAGGCTGGTGAGTATAAGGTAGCTGGACATAATGCTAGTAGTCACTTCTTTGTGTGAGGCAGGCTACGGAAACTGGCCCAGCATAACCATAGTAATTCTATGAACTCTTGGACTCCTGCAGACTTTAACCTTTGATGTTTACATTGTGGAGGGCATTGCTATACTGAGAGGTAACATGCCTGCTCCCAGTGAACTGGTGTAGGGATGCGTTTGCTTACTGAGACAGGCAATGCCCAGCATTATGGGGTTTATATTGCTTCCAGTTGTAATGCTTGCATAGTATACAAAGCCACCAGACCATATTGTCAGGATTCTGTTGAGATAAATGTTGCCACTGTGCAAGGCAGCAAGTAAATGGTGCAAAAATTATTTTAATTTAACTCCAAACACAGGAGGAAATACATTTTCTCAATAGAATTATGCATTTTTGGTAAATAATTTTAATTTTAAATCTAGTAGGAGGATTTAAAACTCCATAAATTTATTTTATAAGGGTGGTATTCAAAGAAGCTTACCCAACATGCAAAGCTGCAGCTCAGTTGGTAGTCACTGTTACACTTTACCAGTCATTTTTCATCATTGAATGAAGCTTGCTTAGAAATTAAATGTTTCTGTTTTATTTTATTTCTTGTTTTTAAGACTCTCCTCCCCAAGGAGCCAACACAGTCACTGAACTTAATTCAGAAAGATGGACACAATGAATGCATACACATGCACAGGTTAAACTCAACAATATCAGTTATACTGTGATTGAAGAAAGTGAACAATTTAGCACCACTGATTAATTTTAGTCCAGTATTTGTAAGAGATGCAATATTCCTCCACCATCTCGTGGGTGTGGGATGGCCCTTAAATTCTCAGTGTACTGATGTCATGTGAATGTGAACACTGATAACTTCTTCACTGCTAATCATTTTGGGCATAGTTTCAAAAGCTTTTCCTGGCCCTGTTCTGATCTCGATCATGAGAAAATTTAGAGAAAAATGTATTTGTAATAGACACTTTTGAGTGACATATTTGCATGTTTCATACTGAATTAACTAGCTTGTTTTCTGTTTTCATAGATTTTATAGATGTTTAAGGTTAGAAGGGGCTTTAGTAGATCATTGAGTCTGACCCCCTGCCCTGGGCAGAAAAGAATGCTGAAGTCAGGTGACCCCAGACAAGTGCCTGTCCAGTATCCTTTTAAAGACCTCCAAGGTAGGGGAGAGCACCACCTCCCTTGGAAGCCCATTCCAGATTCTGGTAACCCTTCTGTAAAGAAGTTCTTCCTGATGTCTAATCTAAATCTCTGTCAGTTTGTGGCTGTTGTTTCTAGTAACTCCAAGGGGTGTCCTGGTAAACAGAGCATCTCCTATTCCTTGCTGTCTCCTGCCCTCCCCGCTCCTGACAAATTTATAGATGGCCTCTAGATCCCCTCTCAACCTTCTCTGTGTCACGACCCAGTGATTTTGGTGCCTCGGCACTATGGAATTTCTTGGCCACATGAGAACTCCTTTGCACAGCAGAGTGTTCTGCTGCAATTGAGAACCCACATGTAGGAGAGAGTTCCCGCCAATTTGCAGTTTCCTTTGCAGGATGCATTTCTTCCTTGCAGCACAGAAATGCATGGTGCAAAGAGTTCCCGCTATTTGAATGTAAATTTGTGTCCCGCTATTGGCCAGTTCTAAATTATTCACACGTGGAGGCTAGTAATTGGCTCGCTGGCCATTTAAAATTCCGCGCGACTTCCGCCCAAGTCGAAGAGCTTTGAGCACGCTGCAGAGTGCCTCTGAAGTTATCTGACTTGCGGCTGCCGATCGATAGACTGATCACCTATCGATTTTTCTTCCCGTCGCCGAGCGCAACCC
>NW_005842834.1:103920-110670 GCF_000455745.1 Alligator sinensis
TTGTGTCCCGCTATTGGCCAGTTCTAAATTATTCACACGTGGCGGCTAGTAATTGGCTCGCTGGACTTTTAAAATTCTGCGCGACTTCCACCCAAGTCAAAGAGCTTTGAGCATGCTGCAGAGTGCCTCTGAAGTTTTTTGCAACCAATAAATTGTGTCTGCCTCTCCATGCACCAGCCCGCCCTAACGTACGACCAATTTCTAATGCAACTCGAGTCGGCTCTGGCTGTCCGAGACACTCTGTTGTTAATGATTTACTGAGACCTTTCTGTAGTGACTTAATAGAATATACCAAAAATATCCAATCGCTTCCTTGAGTATAGGATGCAATGCAGCAGACATTCTAGAGAAAGACTGTTGGGAAACAACCTAATACAATGCCTTAAGGACCTTTGTCTAGCAGGCCTGTTAAATTGCCCCAGTTGCTATGCAACTAAGAAAGGTGCAACAATTTCTACTTTAAAATTAGCATTTTCAGATAACTTTCTCTAATGCCATTGTTACCTTTTCTATCAAGCATATATACATGCCTGTGAAACAAAACTAAACTAGTTTCATATTTTAGCATGACTAGCATCTGTGTTTAAAAATGCAAGATAAGTACACATCTTAAGTCATATAGTAAAATCATTGTGGTTCAGGAGCAGAAAATCTAAACAGTTATTGCAGTAAGACATTGACTAGCACTGTTCTTTCAGCTCTGCAAAGATGCTTTAGGGCAGTAGGTGGACATGTTAACTGGAAGATATAAACAGAGGGGAAGACTATCCTCACAGCTAGAATATGTAATCCAGAGCTGACTTCAATACTTTGCTGCAGTGAGTCTCCAAGATCCTTCCAGCCAGGTTGCCTAAACTGTCCTGGAAAGTTCAAGAACTCAATTGATTTTTGGCAAATCCCTCCAGGGATCCAGGACTAGCTGTCCTACAAAAGGCCTTCAGCAGAGATCTCCTGGCCTCCAAATGCTGCAAGCACTGTTTTCTTGTGGATGCTACAATGGGCATTTGCTGGTGAATGGCTTTATGGATGGGGAGTCATGCTGGGAGTCTGAGAGTTGATTCCATATTAACCAGGAGGTGGTGATGAGAAATCCCTTGAAAGTATTTAGGACAGGCAGGGAAATACAGGCTGGTCACTCTAGCATGGTTACATGATGATGGTTCCAGGTTCAACTTCCATAATTGCACTTTGCTCTCTCTTTGATAGACGGGAACCCATTATGTTCAGGAATGACAGGCAGGGCCCAGTGGATTTTGGATAGATGTGGAGGACTCCAGTTACGATGGCAGTTCACTTAGCCTAGTGCTGGGGTCAGCCCCTAGATCATGAGCAGCAGCCAAATCACTCAAGAATCCAGGGTGCCCTGGATGCTGGCAGCCCCCTCATTTGGGGTCTCAGTGTGGTGAATGGCGCAGAGGCCAAGGATGCCACTCCTGAGACAGTTCATGTGTGGGAGGCTCAGTATGAATGTAACCTGCTGGGGTCTTTCCAAAAGAGAGGAAACAAAGTCCATCTTCATTCACCTATCACAACTTGATCACAGCAATAAATTCTATCAAAAAGGAGACTACAACACTAGATGGCTTCTGACCCTTTGAAAGAGTGATTCTCCCTGTTAGCTTATTTCTTTGGGCTCCACCTCCCCTACACCCCATTCATATGCCAACTACATTGTAAACCAAGTGGTATTTTCCCATTGTGAGATTAGGGATATAACCTGCAGCCTTCAATACTAAGGTGTACACAGGACTGTCAGTCCAAATAATAAATAGTAAGGACTAGGCATTTATTCTTTGAAGTCACCTTTCTGTGACCGGGTCTAGAGTGGCAATCTGTCAGCAGCCCTTCCTGGGATATTGTCTCCGCCTCCAGGTCCTCAGAAACAGTCTCTCAGGATGTCATCCTCCTCACTGAGCCCCTGGTGAAAAACCTGCATTGATGGTGCCAGCTGAATACCAGGCCAGGCCTCTCTTAGACTGTTATCTGGTACCATGTACAACCTGTTCCATTGTCAAGTTGATGACTAGAAAATGGTATTTAGAGGTTTGCTTTTGGGAATTGGCTTGTAGGTAAAGTAGATATGCATTAGAATAATGGTCCAAGGGAACAGCAAGAGTTAATTGATTTCTTAAAGCCTGTTTGTGACAAAGTTTCTTTCAAGGCCCACAGTGTCTGAAGCCAGCAGATACACAGGCTGGGAAATTAAAGACATGAACACTGTTCCAAAACAAGGATAAGGGACCCTGCAGCATTGGCACCACGTCACAGTGCCCAACTGCAAGGCCCTTGGGATTTCCAGTTTTGGTCGGTGGACCAAATTAGGAGAAACCAGTAAAAGCCCAAATTAAAATGTGTGCATGTGATGGGCTTGTGAAACAAAGGAATATGCTGACAGGCCTGAATGTGGACACTATGATGCTCACAGAGAAACCAATCAGTGATGCCCAGAGATGAAGAGTCACCAGAGGGGGAGAAAGAATACAAAAGGTGGGATTTCAGAGCAGCAAAGGGTCTCCAAGAGGGGAACCTGAGGCCACCACGGAGAGAGGACACACCTCCACCCTGTCTCACCTACCCCACTGGGGGTGGGGGATGGGCCTCGACCTTTGATTTACAGGCTGCTGACATCTGACATTCAAGAAAGAACCTCAGGATGAAGCTCATGTAGTGGCCAGACAATTTCCCTCTGTGAACCCTGGGACTGGTAGACATAGAATTATGTGTATTATTCTTGTCTACTACCACTGTGTATCAATAAAATTAATCTGTTATCAAGTGGAGAGGTCATGGCCAGTCTGAGGGTTTGGGTCTGCCTGGAACAAGGTATCTGGGTCATAAATCCAGTGCCAACAGGGGTGTCAGTGACTAAACCGGCACCCCCACATGGGTTAGCCTGGGTGAGGAGGGTGTGTGAACACCAAGCAGGATTAAAAACAAGACCTGTCAAAGGGCAGATGAGCTCCTTGTGACCCAATGGCCATACATACTTGGAGAGGAGATGGGTGCCACCAGGTCACTCTGCCCGAAAAAAATCACCAATGATGTAAAGCAATTCACCACATACTAGATCAGTGGAGGCCTGGGTCTACAACAACTTCATCCTTCATTGGCATAAGTAGGATGAAGTCGAAAAGCATCCTACTATTGAGCTGACCTGCTCTGCTGAATACACCCAGGGTAGAGAGGCCAACAACGCTACTGGGTCAAGAATCAAACTCACCAAACAAGAAATCACAATCAGAACTTGGAATATGAGAACACTGCATACAACACGTGAACTTGAAAAACTTGCTGTTGAGGTGAGCCGCTACAAATGGAACCTCCTTGGGCTTGCAGACATAGGAGACACATGGTGGGGGGGGCAGCATGTGCCCCCTGAGAGTGCTGGTGACCCCCCTGAGAGTGAGTGCTTTAGTTGGTAGGGGGCATGGAGAGCGGTAGTGCCCCCCCTGAAATTGGGCGGAAGTGCTGGTGGCAACTGGCCACTGGGGGACCGCCCCCCAAGTTGCTGGATGGCCATCACCCATGCTTGCAGAGGTTCAGTGAAAAAAACTCAAGAGAGCTCCTAACAGAAGACAGACAAGTTTTGGCACAGAGGAGAAGAGAATGGTCATGAGAGAGGAGTTGGATTTCTGGTACATAAAGACTTAGTCAAACGTAACTTAGCATGCAAGCCAATTACAAGCCAAATCCTTTCTATCCAAATATCTGCCTCATCAGACAACTTCACTGTCATCCACATGTATGCACCAACCAGTGATTACATGAAGAAACTGAAGAATTTTACAGCAAATCCAAAGAAACAATAGCTCAGACACCAAAGAAAGACATTTTTGTACAATGTGACTGGAGTGTGAAAGTTGGTACGGATTCACATAGAGAATTCACATAGCTGGGAAACATGGACTGGGGGAAACCAGTGACAGAGGCCTGAGACTACTACAATTCATACAACTTCATAACCTTGTATGTGCCACCACACTTTACCTGCACAAAACATCAAAGAGAGTGACATGGATGTCTCCTGATGGCACCTGCAAGAATCAATTGGACTACATTCTCATGTCTAATTGATTCCAGCTAAGCATCAACCTGAATAAGACCAGATCATTTTCCAGAGCTGATGTTGGCAGTGACCACAATTTTGTAACGATGACAATAAAGCTGAAGCTGAAGAAGATGGCAAACAAAAATACACCAAGAATCAAATATTTTCATAGATTTTTCATAGACATCAGGGCTGGAAGGGCCCTCGGAAGATCATCGAGTCCAGCCCCCTGCCCAAAGGGCAGGAAGTCAGCTGGGGTCATAGGATCCCAGCAAGATGAGCATCCAGTTTCATCTTGAAGGTGTTCAATGAAGGCGCTTGAACCACCTCCGGTGGCAGGCTGTTCCAGACCTTGGGGGCTCGGACAGTAAAGTAGTTCTTCCTTATGTCCAGCCTGAAACGATCTTGAAGTAGTTTGTGACCATTCGACCTCGTCATCCCTTGGGGCGCTCTGGTGAACAAACGTTCCCCCAGATACTGGTGGTCACCCCTGATAAACTTGTAGGTGGCCATCAGATCACCCCTGAGCCTGCGCTTTTTCAGGCTAAAGAGCCCCAGGGCTCTCAGCCTGTCATCGTAGGGTCTGCTTCCCTGACCTCTGATCATGCGCGTGGCTCTTCTCTGGACTCTCCTCTGACCTAGAAAAGCTCGGGGGTCCCCACAATAAAGGCTGATTTCAACATAAACTGAAGGAATATTTGAACCACTCTTAATGCTAACTGATTTACAACACATTATAAGAGGATTCACTCAAGTGATCAAAGAAACAGCAGAGCTAAGAAAAATAATCAACCATGAATGAACTACAAAATCATTGACATGTGTGATGCACAATGAGCACTGAAACCTAACATTTTGATTCAGTCTCCAGCAGTCTCATTACAGAGAAGTAAACAGGAATGTAAGAAATGAAATAAGAAAGGTGAAAGAAAACTAGATTCTAAACAGGTGTGAAGGAATTCAACGCAGTTTTGAGAACAACAGCAGCAAGAAAGCATTTGAGAGCCTGAAGAAGATGACAAACACACCAAGCAAGAACAATGGCAGTAGAAGACAAAAATGGAAAACTGCTTACAGAAAACAATGTAATACACAAGAGATGGGCAGAGTATGCAAAGGAACTCTACAACTGCAGCATTCAAATGGGGCCCAAAGTACTTGACCAACTAGAGAAAAGAGGACCTGAAACAAATGAAGAGGACAACCCAGACATCTCAAGAGAAGAATCAGAAGAAGCCATTAGAAGCCTAAAGAATTGGAAAGCAACTGGGAACTTATACCTGTAGAACTCTTGAAGACAGGTGAAAACATAAGAAGTATGCTTTACAAAATTTGAAACATGATATGAAAGGAGAAAACTTGGCAAACCCAGTGGATGACATCAGTCATCATTCTGCTTCCTAAAAAGGGGAATCTCCAGCAAAGCAAAACTACCGCAGTATCAGTTTCATTAGCCATCCAGACAAAGTACTTCTAAGAATAATACTGGACAGACTCAAGCCTCAAGTAGAGCCCATGCTAGCAGAAGAAAAAGCTCAGTTCAGAGTGGGGAGAAGTACCACAGAGCAAATCTTCAGCATCCAAGTACTGTGTGAAAAGTTCTATGATCACCAAAAAGAACTTCACCATAACTTCAGAGACTTCAAGAAAGCTTTTGATGTGGTGCAGCACAAAGCACTTTGGCTCACAATAAAGCAGCCTAATATCAACAGATCCCTGATAACTAGGGCTGTGCAAAACTTCACCAGCTGTTTCATTTCAACACTGTTTCAACTAGTTTCGAACTTGAAACAGCGAAATCAAAATGAAACGAGGCCAGCCAAAACATTTTGAAAGTTTTGAAATGTTTTGAGTTTTGAGGCAGCAGCCCAGCCAGTTGGTGAGAGGCAGGGGAGAGCCAGGGCTGTGCTCCCAGTGGCTCTGCGCAGCCCCATGTAGCTCAGCCCAGCAGGGAGCACAGACCTGGCGCTCCCCACCTCCAGCCACCAGGCTGTGCTCCCTGGGGCTGGTGAAGCCAATTGGAGCACAGTGCTAGCTCTGCCTACCTCCTGAGGCTGGGCTGCATGCCCATTGGCTCCACCAGACTCATGGAGCTCAGCTCAGTGGTGAGAGGCAGTTAAAGCCAGGGCTGTGCTCTTCCTTCTGCCCCTGGGCTGAGTTCCATGGGGCTGGGAGCTGCTGGGTGCTGAGCCCGGTGGAGGGAAGCAGAGCTCAGCCACAGGGCTGCATCCCTCCTCCTTCCACCAGGCTGCAAGCCACTGAGAACCCAGCCTAGTGGAGGCGGGTGCAGCACAGTCCCCGAGCTGTGCCCCACCCGCCTCTACCGGTCTTCAAGCTGCTGGGAATCCAGACCGATGCAGGCTTCCCAGCAGCTTGAAGCATAGTGGAGGCAAGCGGGGCACATCCCCGGGGTTTTGCTGCACCTCCTGCACTGGGCTGGGTTCCCAGCAGCTTGAAGCCTGGTTGAAGGAGGACGGGTGCAGTGCAACCCCTAGGCTGTGCCCCATCCACCTGCACCGGACTGGGTGCCCAGCAGCTTGAAGCCTGATGGAGGTGGGCAGGGAGTAACGCGGGGGCTGTGCTTTGCCTCCACCTTGATCTGTTTCCAGCTGCTTGCAGCCTGCGGCAGTGCACTGGGTGTGCCTGCCACTTTAAGGGCCTGGAGCTGGCAGCCTCCAGGTGCCTGATTATGGCAGGCATTT
>NW_005842834.1:111215-126760 GCF_000455745.1 Alligator sinensis
TCCTGGGCATGACCTAAAACTGCACCCTGCCAGGAGTGGGTGGCCTGGTGGGGCTCTCAGTGGTGCAGGAGCCCCCAGGAAATACCAGGCCAGTGATCACCCCGGTGAAAGGCAGGTCGGGGCACCTTAACCCCTAGCTCCCACCGCCGGGTGGGTAACCCTATGTTGGAGGGGCCCAGAGGGCGGACCCCAAGAGAGTGATGGAGTACAGGGCGTGGTGCTGCGGTTGCCCCTTTGGAGAAAGGGAGTAGTGGCACGGTGAGGCCCGAGGAGACAGAGTGAGGGGCTAGAGACCAGCCCGGAGTAGAGAGCACCCTCGACTGGCCCAAGCTGGGGCCAGGACCAGGAGGGTCAAAAGGGCCAGGGGCCCACCGCGAGGGACGCCCAAGAGCCGAGGGCCTGGGGTTCCGACTGGCCTGGAGGTGGGCCAGGGCAAGAGGCTGAAGGTCCCGGGGGGGACCATGCCCGAGAGGGGAACATGGCTTCAGGGGGGCTAGGTAGCCCGGATGATGGCGGAGTGGCCGCCTGATAGGAGAGGATAATAGAGGGGTCCTGTATGGATGATTCTGGGGCCCAGAGGGGGGCCGGTGATTATGTGAACACCATGATGCCATCTGCGAGGCTTGGGCTGCGGTATTTGGGAGGATTGGAGCCGCGGAGAGCGCCCCCTGGCATCAGGGTACGAATGGGCAGCCTCCCGCTTAATTGACATCTTGATTGAATCAATTAACATCAAATGCGTGGCAGGCGAGATAGGCGGGTGGTTGCCCACAAGACAGGGGGGCGGGCCGTGAAGATCGGCCCCGAGGAGGCCCCCTGTCACAGCCCCATGGAACTGAGCCCAGTGAGGGGTAGTGGAGCACAGTGCCAGGGCTGGGCTCAGCCTCTCTCCACCAGCTCAGATCCCAGGGAGGCAGCAGCGGCAGCCTCCTCCCCACACCCCCAGCAGGGCTGTGGGGCTCTGCTGGACTCCTCCCTGGGGTGCTGGCCCTAATCTGCCCGTGATAGGAGGCTGCTCCTCCTCCAGTTTTGTGCTCCCATATTATAACCTGGGCAAAACGTGAAAACAGTTTCAAAACTTCAAAACTGTTTCAACAAAATGAAATGGAACAGTGCTTTCAAAATGAAACTGAACTCGAAACGAAACACTGTTTCTCATCATACCTTTTCAACCTCTTCCTTCAGCAAATAATGTCAGACACCTTAGAGAATTTCACAGGAACTGTATCAGCTGGGGGGTGGAAGATCAACAACCTGTGCTTTGCTGATGATATTGAACTGATAGCAGGGACATCTGAACAGCTTCAACAATTTACAGAAATTCTAGACAAAACTGCAAACAGCTATGGAAAGGAAATAAGGACTGTGAAAAGCAAATTGGTGACAACCTCCAAGATCACCAAGGGCAATGTTGATGTGAAGATCAGCAATGAAAAACTAGAAAGAACAACAAATTTTAAGTATCTAGGAACCACCATCACAGAAGACTTAACATCTGAACAGGAATTCAAGACAAGAATAGCCATTGTCACCAGCCAACTAACAAAGCTAAAGCAAATCTGGATAAGCAGCAATATTACACTGAAGGTAAGGTTACTTCTGTGGCATGCTATGGTCATCTCTATGATGCTTTATGGATGCGAGGCATGGGCACCTAATAAAAAGTTAGAGAACAGAATTAAGGCATTTGAAATGCGGTGCTTTAGGAGACTGCTGTGTGTCTTGTTTCAAATGTGCCTGTCAAGCAGCAAATCAGTTAAGAAATTGGAATCTATGAACTGTTGTTGGAGGTTGTGTGACAAAGGCAGCTGCAGGGGTTTGGACACATAACAACCTTGCCAACACCATAATGGAGGGCATAGTGAAGGGGAAGAGAAAAAGAGGCAGACCCAAGAATAGCTGAGGAACCATTATTAAGGACTAACTAGATGGGGCTTCAACTGACAGAGTGCACAAAGCTAGCTAAACACAGGGCAGAGTGGAAGAGGGTTGTTACAGCATCTAAGGTGCTCCAACGATCTCAGCGGCCTAGGGACTGACCAGACCTGACTGGATGGTGCTGGCAACAGAGGTGTCCTGAGTGTACCAGAGGATATTTCTGGCCAACATCACTCATATTGGAGATTTCCTCAACTGTCCCAGGCAGGAGTGAGTGGTTCCCTCTGTGCTGGCCCAGCACTTGGAAATGCCTATGCTGCATACTTCCTGCTGCTTACTCCAAGAGGTCAAGGCTTCCCTGCCACACACTGCCCTTGCCTACATTGACCAGGTCCTGCTCAAGTGCAGTCCCTGCCCCCTGGTATCCTTCAGCCCTATGGAGCTAGTTGTGGTGCTGCTGCCTTGGCCCTGTCCTTACGTCCTACCCTGACAACAAGTGGCAGGACACCCTAGGTGAGGGCCAGGGTACACAGTGGACAAGTGTGCATTTCATCTTTATCCCACAAGCCACTAGGGACCTCAGACAGTGACTCTTACATGGAGCCATCATCACAGGCATGTATCTAGTGTGCTTTATGGACACCCCTGCCACCTTACCATTTTGTCAGAGAGAGACCCTGGGATATGCTCATCTCAAGTGTGCCAGGTTGCAGCCACTCTTTCGCTTCCTCCAGAACCTTTTGCTGAGGTTCTGGCTTCGCTTCTTCCTGCACATTTTTTGTTATGCACTTCCTGTCTGTGGCTGCATCAAGCCCTGGGACCTCCTAGTCAACCTCCTCCTGGCTTTGGCCAAGCTGGCTATCAATAAGACTAGGAAGAAAGCTCTAGCCAAGGTAAACTCAGGCAAGCGTAGGACTATTTTTCTGTCACTCCTCTGCTCACATCTCTAGGCAGCATCCACAGGGTCCATCAAATCAGTCAGGGCACAGTGGGTATACTCTACTTGGCATCTCCTTCTGGATCCCTTGTTATTAACTTATCTCACTCCTACTCCTGTTTTCTTTTTAGTTGTCTCAAGAAAGTTGGTGTGTCCTGTAACAGGGAACTTTTACCCTGTTATGGAAAAGTGGGATGGGACCCTTAATAAAAGAGTTTTTACAAACCAGACAAAAGCAGCCAGCAATGTTGTGGTTAATAAACAACCTTGCAGACAGGCCAGCTGGTAGGTTACCTGACCGAATGTGGGCAGGGCTTGAGCGGGATATAAGCCTAGGACTGAGCCAAATTGGGGAGTCTAGCCCTGCAACCCCCTGGATGTAGAACTCCTGGTCAGGAAGACTGTAGCAGGGTGCTGGGCTGACTACAGAGGTGCTCTAAAGACTGCTAACAGAATACGGGTGTCCTGGGAAGGAACACAAACCTGGGTAAAGGGAAGTCTCATTGCAAGACAGTGAGCTATTGTCATCATTAGCTACACCTGGAGCAGGTTAAGTTTGTTACAGCCAGTGTGCTATTTCCCTTTTGAGTTTTGAACTGGTGGTTTGGGTTTGGGACTATTAGGAGTTGTTAGAGGGCCCAATACTGCCTGAGGCATGCAGGTGTCCTGAGCCCACCAGGGAGAAGGAGCTCAGGACACAGAGTGGGCTTTGGCACAGAAGCAGGTTTATTGCTTAGAATAGGGAAGAGACCAGGGCCAGAGGCTCAGCAGTGATAGAAGGGCAGAAACCAGGGCCAGGGGCCCAGAGTAAGAGACACAAGGGCCGGAAGCCCAGAGAGACTTACAGCTAAGGGCTAAGGCTGAGAGATCCAGACCTGAATCAGTGGCCCTGGGCTGGAGGCTTGCAGGTAAAGAAAAGGGGCAGAGGTTGAAAGGACTGAGGCCTCAACAAGGGAGTGACTGTGCAGTGACATCTGAGGAATGGGCATGGAGTAAGGCAGTGATTCTCAACCTTTTTTGTACCAGGACCCATTTTTAAACATAAGTGACACTCCTGGTCTGGTAAATAGTTTAAATAGAAAACAGCCCCCTGGCCTTGCCAGTGCCACTCACTCCCAATCCACTGTCCCTTGCCCTGGGTGGCAAGACTCATTCATGCCATTGCCGCTGCTGGGACCTTTCACCAGCCATGCTGCTAGCAGCACAAGGAATAACAGATGGATGGGGGAGGGGGGCCATCTTCTGCCACCAGCTGCTTGAGTGCTGGGCTATGGCTCTACCCCACTGCCATGGCCCAGCTGTTGCTGCCACACCTCTCAGGCTGCCTGCACTGCCCACCACTCTACCTCCCCTCTGGGGTAGAGCCACAGCCTGAGGGGAGAAGCAGCAGCAGCCAGATCATGGCAGCAGGTTAGAGCTGCAGCCCAGCATGAGTGGCTGGCAGTAGGAGGAGGTATGGGCAGGACATCTCCCCCCCACCCCACCCTCTCCCATCCATTACTCCTTACACTGCTGGTAGCACAGCTGGTGCAGGAGTCCTGGCAACAACAGGAACAAACCTTGCTGTCCAGCTCTGCCCTCCTGCACTGGGTCTTACCTGCTGGGCCACAGAGGCAGCTTGTGCCTGTGCCAGTCCAGTCAGGCTGCAGCCCCATGCCCACTGTAGGTGCATAAAAGTGGGGGGACAGACACGTGCCTGTCCATACCTCCCAATACACTGTCTGGGCTCCCCTATTCTCTCAATGCATTGTCTATGCCCTCTTGCCCCAGACTGTTCCTGTGGGAAGCTGCTCTCCATGCTGCCTGGCTGCTACGTGAATAAGTGCACGTACATGTGCAAGTGGCACCCCCTGGGTGATTTCCACCCCCACCCCCCGCCACTCCAGCCCCAAACAGCCCATTGCAGGCTGGAACTCTGCCAACTTGCAAGGGGAAAACCATGGTTTCCCAAGATTTTAGCCTTTAAAGGAGACTCCATTTTTAAAGCTGGACCTAAACATCCTTTACTGTTGATATGACTGATAAACCTTATTACTATATATATTATAAACCTTATTTCTTTTTTACTGTGTTAATTGTGGACCTTTGCACAACATTTTTATAGATTCATGGTCTGATTTATCACCATATTTATACTTGATTATGTTAGTTCTAGGAGTAGAAATAATGCTTTTATAATGGTTGGCCCTTTTTATTATTATAGTTGCATTTCTGTTATTTTTGTTTAAATTTAGATTATGATTTTTTGTCTGTTATGTTGTTTTTGGGAGCATGGTTTCCAGCCAGAATCCTTAATAATAATAAACTGAATTGAACTGAAAGCAGATCCATTTTTTAAGTTTGTTCATGAACCTTTCATATAGTCTTGCAACCCACTTTTGGCTCACGACCCACGGGTTGAGAAATGCATTTTCTTTTCCCGTCAGGGTGTGTTATTCACGCTCAGAACCATGAAATCCTACACTTGCAGGGAAATCCAAGACCACAGCTTATCAGCTGTTCATAGATAGGCTAACTATAAGGTTGGTAAATATGACAGTTTCCCAATTAAACTGATCGTAATTTACCAGGAGGCTCTGCAAACTCTATTTAAGAACTAGAGCTACAAGGTTTCATGGAGCTCAGTGCTACAGTAGATTCATTGCCTAGATCAGTGTCCAAGAGACTAATAAGACATCTTCTGAGATAAGATCCTCATTAATGTGAATGATTATGCACAATTAGGTGTTGCACATGCACAAGTGTACTTACTTATGCTATGCATAAGCAAGTAAAATCCACATGATTTTCTGCAGAGCCAGGAAAACTAAAACACCTTGCACTATTCCCTGGCCTTTACTCAATAATCCATTTCTGCTCAGACTTACTATTACTTCAGTCACCCATTACTTCAGCCACCCAAGTAATTTTAATTTTAGTTGTCTTTTTACATATCCACACATAGAGAATATTTGCTTTCTTTTCCTCTCTCAAAATAAAATGAAACAAAAATTGTCTCTAAAATCAAAATATTTACTTCTGTGTGAGATTTATATCAAATAATTGGAGACCTTGATTGCTAGAAACTGAACCTTATATTAGAGGAAAGAGACATTTCCAGATTTCCAAGAAGTCTGGACATGCCAGTAGACCTAGAATGGCTCTTAGTAGCTTTCTTCCATGATTATAAATACTTTCACATCACAGCCTAATGAAAATATGCAGGGCAAAGGGATTGAATGTTGGAGTAAGCCTGCCATCCTCTAAACACAAAGTAAGACATATTTCTTGTTTTGAGCAATGATTTGCTTACCTATTTGTCTATTTACTGACCTCTGCAATATAGTATCCAAGTGTCACAACCATGAACTAATGGTAGAAGCACAGAAAAGACAAGTGAAAAAAGAAAAAAAATAGGTTCATTTTTGGAGAAAGAGAGCATAGTGGAGCTTTCATAATGAAATGATGAAGCTAGGAAGACTTGCTGAACATTTGGGGAAAGGGCAAAGGAAGATGGTGTTGTCACCTTGCCTTAAGAACCAGTGGGAACCTCTTCCCAAATGGAGGGCAAGCAAGCAGAATCGATATTGCCGTAAATCTTTCTCCTAACAAGAATCTTTTTAATTTCTCTGAACAAGAGTACTTTAGTTCCTTAATAAATCAGTTTATTGAGCATTACAAAGTATTACCTACTGGTATGTATATAGATGCAGTTTTAGCAAGCAAGCAATTTATTTATATATGTATATTACTAGTCCTATAATCAGAGATGTGGGTTTTCCAGAAGATTTTGAACTGGAAAATGTTCCAATGCCCTAAATAGAGCATGATCTGATTTAGCATATTTATTTGATTTATATTCAGTAAACAAAACTAAAAAAAAGTATCCCCATGTTAATTTTATGTCCCAATAGCCACAAGTATTTGAACTGAAATATTTGATTAGGAAAAAAAATTAAATACAGCACACTTAATGTGGTTTAAATTATATTTTCAAGCAAATTCAAAGCTTTATGTGGAAATAAATTATTTTTATTGGAATAGTAAAAATGTAAAGACAATACACAAATAGCATGTACTTCCCTTGTATTGTTTATTTAAAATTTAAGAAAAAAAAGAAAGGCACTGGAAACTGTTGACACACTAATTTTAGTACACCCAAACAACTGTGCTTGATGTGCCATGGTTGTCCACTCATCTACTTCAACAGAGTTTAACTCTCTTCCACTGAGGTCATTGTGGCACTTCCAGTTTCACTGTCACTATCTGAAGAATCACTTGCACTACTTAGTTCCATTTCAGAATCAGATTGAGGCAAATCTGATTCAGAACTACTTGAACCACATTCTCTTTCACTGAAGGATGGTTTTACCAATGAGTCTATGGGCAAGGGCAACTTATCATCACACTGCATCTTCTTCAGTAATTGTGCTTCTGACTGCTTCTCCAGAAGCAAGAGATTTTAAGACATAGAAACAAGCTTAGCAGTGCTTTCATTTGTTAGTCTGTTCCTGTTTTTGTCTCGATTGAGCTGAAAGCCTTCCAGTTCTGTCCACAAGAAGCTGCTGTTGGTGGAATGCTTGGGATCTTTAGAGCAATCCTGGACAACAGTTGGGTGTTACAGTATTCCTTTCACAATGTGAGAGGAAATATATTCTCTGCTGCCTGCCAAATGATGTCAGTGGTTTTTCTTTTGCATGGTACTCAGCAATGTCTGTTAACACAGTTATTTCATCAATGTTGGGGGCTGTAACAGGTTGCCCTCCCCAGCAGCATCTTTTTGCTTGCTATCTGCAACCTATGAGGGGCGCTCTTGAAGTCCCTTAATGTTTCTCATGTCCCACTTTTACTCTCCTGCCACATCTTGATGGAAATTTTATACAGATGTTCTTGTAAGTGGGAGACTGCCTATTGTATTTTTATGTTGAGGTTTTCAGCCACCATGGGCCTTGACCCCTGTCTTTCTCTAGCTAGTCCTCCCAGTCTAAACCCACCAGATAGGGTTTGATTCCAAGGCTCTAGCTCCTTGATCTTGGGGCTTGTGGCCCTCCTTTTTGCCTCTGGCATGGAGCCCTGACTCTCTGGTCTAGAGGCCCATCCACTAGCCCCATAGCTAGAGGGCTGCAAGTTCAAAGCTAGGCAGTAGCCTTGAGCCCCCACTGTCCCAGCCCAAAAGCATACAGCCATGCACCAGGCCACCGTGGCCTTTTATGACTGCACCTAAGATGCTAATGAGGTCTCTTCCACCCCTGCAGCCTCATCCACAAACCACCAGTTTATCAATCAGCCAAAGTGTATGTGTATGTGTGTATATGTAATCAGCTAGTGAGTTCTAACCATAACAAAAAAAAAAAATTAGAAATTGAAGAAAGCAGCAATGCCAGCTTACGTTTTCCTTTGTGGCTAGGTGCTTCTGCTTCCCCACTGCCTGTGACACTCCTCCCAGTGGCACTGCCATCGCTTCTCAGAGGATCAGCAGCAGTTCCCTTCTTGCAGCAGTAGGACCAGCAGCCAAGCCTCTCTGGGGAGCTCCCACGAACAACTTCCTTCCCCTTCAGTTGCTGCCCCTACTGCCGCCAAGCCCAAGGTTTTTATAGTTCTGGTCTGCCCCTTCCAGTCACCTGACTCACTGGCCAGGCTCATCTTTTAACCCCTTCCCTGCCAGCAGGTAGTGCCCAGAAAGTTCTGGTCTTAAAGGACCTTCTGGTAACAGGGATAGGGTTCCTTGTTATAGGGGCATTCTTAGCTACTTCCATAATTGTATCAAGAGCAGTAAATAATTCATCTGCTGATAAATGTTGGCCCCTGTGTTGAGGATCCAAAAGGTTTGCTGCCAGATGAACTGGATGAGAGCAAAACTCAGATCTCTTAGTAAACATTTGTTTTACTACTACTTCTTTTTTTGGATAGAGATGAAGAAGGCAAAAGATCAATTAGATTTTCATTCAGTTGTCTGAATATCTCTGGAATAGTTGAAAGGCTTTGTGTATCTCCTTCAAGTTTCTTGATAGCCACTGAAATTGATAGTAGCAAATTGAATGCTCCTTGAACTCAAACCCAGAACACAACTTTGTCAAGAATCTGCTTCTGAATGTTCATGGGAATAATCTGAGATACTGCACTATCTCTTGAAGCACACTGCAAACAGTTCTTTGTGTGCAGCAACTATGCAAACACTTTGTAGTCAAGCCCCATCTAGTTTCACCTGGCAATAAAAGTGCACTTTCCTTCCCCTGCTTCTCTTTCTGTAATTTCTTAACTGTGTCCTTGGCCAGAAGATTCAACCCATGAGCAAGACAACCAAATACTATTAAATGAGGATACATACTTTGCCTTTAATATTTGCCATGCAGCTCTCATGTTACTCACATTGTCAGTTACAAGGCTTGTACCCTGGAGGGACCTGCACTTTCAATCTCTTCACTCAGTAATTTGGCTATGTATTCACCTGTACAATGAGAAGATTTGGTAGAAATTGCTTTTAGGAATATTGTTTCAGATGTTGCTAACATAATGTTCAGTAAAGGATTTCCTTGTATATCAGTCTATCCATCTGACATCAGTCAGTGATTCTGCTCAACCAGTCCTTTGAATAACCATTATTTGAACTCTGTCATACTCTCTGTCTAAGCGAGAATGTGATCAGCGATAACGTGACAGTAACTTATATGATGGGCGAATTAGTTTGAAATGTTCCTTCCAGTATTAATTTTCAGTTATGTAAAGAGGTGTACCACTTGCAAATATAGCTCCAGCTAAAGTCTCATATGCTTTTTCTTGATCTTCTTTTGACATTTGGTCCACAAATCTTGATAAAAAGCATTAGTCTTGAACAGCTACTCAAGGTGGATTGTGTATCTGTTGATAGTGGTCTTGAAAGTGAGAATCCTGCTTTTTCTTCCCCCAAACCTGGCAGCTCAACATTTTCATTTTCCATTTTTTGCAAATCTGATATTTCACTTGAGCTACCAAGTTCCTGCAACAAAAGGGGGGGGGGGGAAATATATTTATTTTAGCCTATTCTACTCTGATCTCATCCATTAGAAGAAGGAGGAGAAGCGGCAGGGAGCTTGCTTCCCCTCTCCCTGCCAGAAAGAACACTCTGCTACTTAACTTGCTGCTCAGTTGTCCTGGGACTACAGAGCCAAAGGGAAGTATAGTCTGGCCTCTGCCATTGTCCAGAGGACTAAGTTCACTCTGCTGGGTTGAAATAGTTAACTATTTATCTATTATGTAATTTAAAAAAAATATTGTTACGCCTAAGCCACTTGGGGGCCTTAGTGCAACCAGAAAAGCAGGATACAGATATTTTAAATAAATAAATAAATATTAGTCCAGAGTTGCATTAACAACTTTTTAAAATTATAATGTTTAAAAACAATATAGATGCTAGTCTATACTGTGTGTTGTTTAACATATTAATTTGTTTACCTACATAGGATTCCTGAAGTAGACTTTTCTCAGATGATGTTGTTCAACCACTTGGTTGTATTAGCTTTCTGTATAAGGCTTGTACTCTTTCAGGACAGTTTCTACACATTGTTAAATGTTTCTTCATTCTTGTTGCATTGTTAGCATACTCCTGCCCACAATATTTACATCTACCAACTTTCTTCCTTCCTTCAGTGGCTTGAACTTCACTATGATGATGCCACACACTATTTTTCTGATTAGGCATTATTATGACTAATTCAAACCAAAAGCACTAAAAACTAACAGATCTTATGCAAACACTTCCAACTTCCCCAACTCAAGAAAAGAAATGAGAGACTGCTCTGTGTGTTTGGTGAACTGGAAGTGAAACAAAAATGAACCACAGTTTTAGTTTTGATTTTGCTTTCACTTGTAGTCTGAGATGAAATAAGAATTTTAGCTTTGGTTTTGATTTGACCTACATAGCCAATTAGGTGAATTTATAACTTGATTTTTGGTTTGGATTATTATGTGAGTGTATTTACCCTCCTGTTTACAAATCAATAAAACATATACAGGCAACCCTCGCCATTCACGGGGGATACATTCCTGTGATCCCTGCAAATGGCGAAATCTGTGAATCGGGCACTGTATTCATGAATGCAATCTGTGTTCATGAACTTAGTGCCCCCAGCGCCTGGGGGGTGGCAGGGGTGGGAGTGCGGCAGCGATGGCGGGAGCCCAGTGGCAGCGGCGGGAGCCTGGCGGCAGCAAGCACACAGCTCCCAAGGAGCTCGGTTAAGTGTTTAAAATATATTTAAAATGTAGGTTCGGCATTCGTGAATATTTGAAACTGTGAATGCTGAACCCACGAATACTGTGGGTTTTCTGTATATACTCTCTCACACACTTCTTAGGGATAATCACCTGGAAAACATTAAATACAACTTTGAAATGACTAAGCTTGCCTAATATTGTATTGGCATCCATTCATTATTCATTAATTACTAATTAATTTTATGAATGAATGAATTTTTAGAAATGGAAAATTTCCCATGGAAAAATAAAGCACTGGAAAATTTTCTGCCCCACGTCTCTGCTTATGAATACACTTCTCTGTCAGCTAGCCAGGCATCACAGAGCAGGCTGGTTCCTTGAAGGGAAAGCAGATGTTTTCAGTCTTCAGACACAATTAGGATCAGGGAAGAAAAAGACTATTCTTCTCTTTTTTCAAGGTGGTGATATTTATAGTCCTTTAGTCACACAGTCACCAATTAGACATGTTTCTGTTTTTCATAAACAAGTTTTTGTTTTTCATAAACATACCAATTTCTGTCCTCTCTCCCTTTGTACTTCCCTCCTTAATACCAGGATCCTCCTGCTTCAGATATGAGTAGAATGTGCACCTGCTGCTAAGCCATTTTATCAGACTTTTTTGCAGAAAAACAAGTTACATAATGGTATAGCTTGTGCACAGGTGCTAACTCCGTAAATGCATTCAGGTCAAGGCTAAGCCTTGTGGGCCTAATGGACAATTTCAGTTCTGTCAGGCATCAAGAGGCTGAACTGTCTCCACAGTGTTCACAAGCAGCATAATCTGTATGCCATCTTTCAGGAAAATACTAACATTTTTTATATTATTTTTTCTTCTTTATCTCCTCATGCTTTATGGGCCTTGTGCCCAGCAGTTTTCATTATTTATTCTAGTCCTGTGCTGGCCTCTTCAAGCTTTTGAGTATTATGTAGGTGGGTTAGGCTATTTTCTGTATTGTTCTATCTAATGTTTCCCCAAGTCACACTCTTTTTCTTTCTCCCTGTAGTGTCCATCCTATCACTTGAGGAGGAAGCCCTATTGGTGACATTCTTAGCAAGGTCTACATGTCTATCATGTTCTTTATGCCATACCTGATGTTTCAGGTTGGTTTTCTCTATTTAGAATTTCTGATGTAAGAAACATTTTCTAATGGACTCTGGGGAATTTTTCGAAGCTATTTACTCTGGAATAAAATTGCATTAGGAAGCAGGGAGAGACAGAGGCACCAGTCCCTGGTGCTGACCCTGGAGGAGTAGAAGGGCAAGCAAAAAGAGCAGCAGCTGTCCTGCTAGTCCAGTGACTGCTGTATTGCAGGCAGCAGTCACTGACACTGCCTCATGTACAGCTGTTGTCCAGGGTGCTCAAGCATCCAGTGACACCTCTGAGTAAACTTATCTTTTCACATAAATAAATAAATAAATAAATAAACCCAACTCTCACAAAATCTAAAAGCACAACAGAAACCAAAACAATAAAATATGGTGGTAAAAAGGTAGAGAAAGAAGGAAATTTAAATAGATAATGGGAACAGTTTTAAATATGATTAGGTTAACAAGCAAAAATTAAAAGAAAAAAGGGTGGTGGAAAACTAATTAGTATGGAGCTGCATAAATCAGCCAAGATAATATTAAGAGTTTTCCAACGATGGTATCTACAAAGTAAACAGAGGAATAAAGCTACAGTATTTTGGTCAGTATTCAATGAAAAGAGTGCATTTAGAGAAAACAGAAAAGAAGCAATGCAGTTGATAAGTAGCACTTTATATCCATCTTTAGAGAGCTGTACTGATAACAGGGTTGTTTTGCACAAGTGGGATAATACAGATATTATATAAACAAGCTAGTAAAATATTAGCACAGTAAGACAAAGATCCTGGTCCAAGCAGGATGCGTCTCTGCTTGTGAAAGCCAGCAAGTGAGCGTTTCCATTTATTTTGTATATTACCATATTTTTGTAATATTTCTTTAGAAAGCTATCCAGAGACTGGGAAGTAGCAAGTACACTCGCATTATATTTTTAAAAGGTTTTAAAAGAAAAACTTATTTGGTTTGGGTCCAATGGTCAGTGCAGGGGGCTGAGGCCCAAGACTCCTCGGGTCCATTGAGAGCCCAGTCACTGATCCCTTAGAAGTGATCTTAGAATCATACAAAATTAGGGCTGAAAGGGAGCTCAGGAGGTCACTTAGTCTAACCCACTGCTCAAAGCAGGAGTCCCCAGATATATTATCCCTGCCAAGGCTTTGTCTACTCAGGTCTTAAAAACCTCCAAGCTTGGATATTCCACAGCCTCACTGAGTAACCTATTCCAGTGCTTTACTACCCTCCTGGTCAGACTGTTTTTCCTCATATCTAACCTCAATTACCCTTGCTGCAACTTGAGACCATTTCTCCTTGTTCTGTCTTCTGGCACCACTGAGAACAGTCCAACTCCATCCTCTTTGGAACCACCCTTCAGGTAGTTGAAGGCTGCTATTAAACCCCCTCTCAGTCCTCTCTTCTCCAGACTAAATAAGCCCAGTTCCCTCTGCTAGGTGATGAAATATGATTCAGAACTAGTGTGTAAAGGATTGACACGGCATCTTGTTCAATGAATGACAAAAAGGCTTTATTTACTACAAATATTCACTGTTAAATGAGTCTAAAGCAGAGCAAAGCCCAGTATATTTAGCTGTAAAAGTGATAGTTTCTCACCAGTACAGGCAAGATGTGGTTTCAGGCTTGTCATCTTCTCAAGGCATGGATCTGTTCACCAGAAGATCAGCTGGGTGCAGTAGCAGTTCTTGTCACAATGATTTTTCATTATTGAAGCATGAGCATGTGCTGTTAGCTGTTTCAGGAGCCACCTATCAAAGCCCATGTGGAGAATGGCTCTTCCTACATATAAACACAAGTTAATTGCAAAGAAATATTGATTATACTAATTCATCAAGGCTAGACATTTCACATAGATCCATACCAGACAAATAGAAGCCTGCTTAAAATCATTATAAATATAGTAAGATAAGCTGGAAGAGTAAGAATAGTAAGATAAGCTGGGCTGAAGTGGGTGCCTGCATCTGTCCTTGAAGCTACAGGGACAGTCTCATATAAGATCCAGACTTTGGACAGAAAGACACTTTTCAGGCATGTTGACCAGATGCAGGGTCAAGTTTCTCAGACAGTATGACCTCTGTAACACCAGAAGGTGTGGCACTGCTAATGGAACCATTTCTAATGAGTCCATCAGCTGTTTTTTTTAGACCAGTTGTGGAAACTACTTAAGAAGAGCCAAAGAAGCCTGCTGCTGTTGCCAGTGAAAAGCAGGTTACCCCTCAAATGGGTTGCATGAGAAGGGGCACTGTCTGGCCCAAATACTTATAGGACAATGTTACTTAGGGGAAAGGGTATTGTGTGTTGAGTGTCTGTATATATTCTTTGTACTCCATCAACAAAGGGTGCTGTCTGAACTGCATTATCTTGTGTTGCTGTTCACTGTTTTGCTTTAATGTTAAGGGTAGTTAGTTGTTGTGAATAGTTCCCCTGTTCTTCCCTGTGTGATCTCTCTGGGACAAGAACCACCACATACAATAGCTTTAACTGGATGTGTTGATTGCTTTTTTTACTTTTTTGACTAAACTAATGGTCATATCTGCAAAGGTTCATTTTGTGGTCAATAAGAACCAAGTTTTGGGAGTGTTTTTCTTTAGCCACACTTCTCTAGGTTGTTCTGTCCAGGGGTGGATCCAGGGTTGGTGCAGCAATGCAGTCACACACCTCTTTCATAGATTCATAGATTCACAGATGTTAGCAACTGGAAGGGACCTCTCGAGATCATCAAGGTCCAGTCCCCATGCACTTGGGCAGGAAAGACTGCTGGAATCAGATGACCCTAGCAAGGTAAGCGTCCAGATGTTTTCTGAAGATATCCAGAGTAGGTGATTGTACCTTCTTTGCAGGGAGTCTATTCCAGACCCTGAACACTCGAGTGTAATTAGTAAAGAGTCAGGGGAGAAGCACTCTGAAGTGCTTTGGGTTAGGGTTCAAGGCAAAAGAGGGGAAAGGGACCTAACGGTGGGAGTTTACTATAGACCACCCAACCAAGGAGAGGAGCTTGACCAGGAATTCTTGGGTCAGCTCACCGAGGTAGCAAAGGCTAAGGATGTGGTAGTCATGGGGGACCTGAACTTCCCAGACATCTGCTGGGAGGAGCAGTCAGCCAGGTCTGAGTGCTCCCGTAGGTTCTTAGACAGAGTCCAGGACCTTCATCTAACCCAGGAGGTGCACAGCCCCACCAGGGGGGATGCCTTGTTGGACTTGGTGTTGGCCACGGGCGACGACCTGGTGAGGGGGCTGCGGGTGCTTGACCCCCTGGGCGACAGTGACCACTGCCTGCTGGAATTCACCATTCAGCGCAAGGTGGCAAAAGCAAGCAGTCAGGCTGTGGCCCTAGATTTAGGAGAGCGAACTTCAACAAGCTAAGGAGGATAGTTGGGGAAGCGCTGAAGTCTCAGAGGGGAGGGGAGCCGGGGGTTCAAGGGGAGTGGTC
>NW_005842834.1:126789-127298 GCF_000455745.1 Alligator sinensis
CCAAAAGAAGGTAACCCCGATGAGGATCAAAGCGGGCAGGAGAGCATACAAGCCTCCATGGCTCACCAAAAACATCCGGGAATGTCTCCTTGCTAAAAAGGAGGCTTACTCCCAATGGAAAGGAGGGGTCATCACCAAGGAGGACTATTCGGCAGTTGCTCGGGGGGTGTAGGGGGGTAGTTAGGAAGGCCAAGGCAGAGATGGAACTGGGACTAGCTTCCCAGATTAAGGACAACAAGAAGTCCTTTTTTAAATACACAGGGAGTAAAAAGAAGGCCCCGGGTAATGTGGGGCCCTTGCAGGACGCAACGGGGAATCTGGTTGTCACACCAGACGACAAAGCCAACATATTTAATGATTTCTTTGCCTCTGTCTTCCTCAGTAAGGACCAGAACTGCCACCTCCCTGCTAGGCCCCCATCGGGCCCCGAGGGAGGCACACCTGAGCCCAGGGTAAGTGAGGATCTAGTTAGGGAGCTGCTGGAGGGGCTGGACATTTTTAAGTCAGCC
>NW_005842834.1:128673-134416 GCF_000455745.1 Alligator sinensis
TTTCCTGCCCATGGCAGGGGGTCGGACTAGATGATCTGCCCAGGTCCCTTCCGACCCTAGAAACTATGAAACTATGAAACTATGAGTTGTAAAGAAGTTTTTCCTTATATCTAATCTAAGGTGATCTTCTAGTCTTCCCTTGGGGAGCTCTGGTGAACAGATGTTCTCTCAGTCTCTGATGTGGGCCCCTTAAGTACTTATAGACTGCCACCAAGTCCCCTCTGAGTCTTCTCTTCTCCAGGCTGAACAGACCCAAGTCTCTCAGCCTCTCATCATATGGCTTACTCTCCACACCTCTAACCATATGCGTAGCCCTCCTTTGGACTCTCTCAAGCCTCTCCATATCCTTCCTGAAGTGTGGTGCGCAGAAATGGATGCAGTACTCCAGCTGTGGCCTCACCAAGGCTGAGTAAAGCAGGAAGATGACATCCTTAGTCTAGTTTGAGATGCATCTGTAGATGCATGCCAGTGTTTTGTTTGCTTTGCTAGCTATGGCATCGCATTGGTGACTCATGTTCATTCTATGGTCTTTGATGGTATATCACACCTGCATTTTAGCATGGCTCTTGCTGGGTGCGCTGCATGTGCTGCAAGCTCTATGAGCTCAGTGCTGGTTGGCATGGCCTCTGCATGGAGTCCCTGCTTTCATCCAACTCTGGAGCCTGGTGCTCTTCACATTCCCCCTCCCTCCTGTTCACCCCATGCTGAATTCAGCAGCAGGGGAAAAAAAGAGGAGGAGCGACCAGAGATGCTTAGCTTTTTGATGCAACACTGGAAGGCTCACTGCTTGTCTGGTTTCCACCTCTCTCTGCTGCTGAATTTGATGGGAAAGGTGGAGGGAGAGAGAGAGGGAGGGAGGGGAAGAACAAAGAGCAGTAAGTTCTAAGAATGGGTTACCAGCAAGTTCTAAATCTGGGTTACCATATTTCCAGCATCAAAAAAGGACACCTGGGAGGAGGATGGGGGAGGAGGGGGAGGGGCATATGATTGTTGGGGGGAGTCATATGCCCATGCCTTGCCCCTTACTCCTAAGACCCTGCCCCCCCAGCCCTGCTGGTGCCCCTCACTCCTGATCGTGCGCCCCCTGCCCTGCCCCCCAGTCCTGCTGATGCCCTTCACTCCTGACCTGCAGCAGCAGCCCTTGCCCCCCAGCCCTGCTGGTGCCCCTCACTTCCAACCCACAGTAGCAGCCCCTGCCCCTCAGTCCTGCCATTGACCTGGACTCTCGACCTGCAGCCCCCTTCCCTGGACCCCAGAGCTGCCAGTGCCCCTCACTCCCAACCTGCAGCCCCCTGCCCTGCCCCCGAGCCTCACCAGTTCCCCTCACTCCCAACCTGCAGCCCCTTCCCCCCAGCCCTGCTGCCCAAGCAGCTCCCCCGTTGCACGCATACTCACACACACATTCTCCCTCTCTCTGTCTCTGGCTTGCCAGGGCCTGGGTGGGACGCACATGACCCCCAACAGCCAATCATCTTACGTGCTGCTCCCAGCCCCAATCAGCCAGCCCTGGAATACAGAGGAACAGAAAAAACCCAGACACTTTGCTCTTATTTTAAAAACCCACCTGGAAGCAGCAAAGGGCCAAAAAAGAGGACATGTCAAGACATATGGTAACCTTACTCTGGGCAGCCCTTGCTCTGGGGAGCTCAGAGATCACAGGCAGAGCTATAGCAGGAGTTGCTGAGAGCTCACTGACATCCAGGATCCCATGAGGGGTCATGGCCACATGGCCTTCAGCTGTGTGGCACATGCACACTGATCTCTCTTCACAGAACATGGACCACACCTTCAAAGGGAGTGTGGTCACAACCCTATCACCACAATCCTAGATTTGCTCATGCTTAGGCCCTTTGAAAATGTCTAAAGCTGTCAACAAATGATCGTATATTTTCACCTAACCATATTCAGTTCATAAGAACAAACTGTGATTTTAATTGAATTATAGCTGAATACACATAATTCAGTTTTCCTCATCAAAAGATAAAATATCAAGTTACTGTAGTTGTTACTTTTAATTACTACTAGAGCTTTCAAAAAACAATTATTTTAAACAACTATTAGCATTTTCCAAAATGAAAATACCTGTAGCAGGCCTACCCCAACACTGATGGTCTTGACTAATAGATTTTATTCTATACATAAGACAAGGATCTTTGTAGGTGGTATCTTTTTTTGGACCTACTGCATGGCTGGGATAGATTTAGATCAGGGGTATTCCTCCCCAGAGGCTAAATCCAGTCTGCAGAACAACAGCATCTGGTCTGATGATCTCCCCATGTGTCAGGAAATTTGATACTGTCATGCCTCCTCCGTGTGGCAGTTTTGAGAGCCAGGTCACCTTCTGTGGGCGGCCAGAACTGAGTTGAGTCACATCCTCCCCCACCCCTACAGCCAGATTGAGGCCAGGCCATGCCCCCTTCCCCTTGAATGGCCTGGCTGGGGCTGGGCTATTCCCTCTCCTGGCCACCACACAGCTGGATTGGAGCTGGGCTTCCCCCTGCCTTCCACCATGTGGCCAGATCAGACCTACCACTGGGATTCAGGCCATGGATGGTCTGGGCATCATCTATCCGGCCCATAGGCAAAAAGGTTGAGCAGTCCTGATTTAGACAGAAATGGTTTTGAGTACAGGGCTGTCAGGATCAACTGGGCAAAGGTGGTCTCTCAGTGAATTATTGTAAGCAGGCTGGGGTCACACCAGGTATCTGTGTCTGGCTATCTGTCAAGGTTCAAGTCTTCAGGCCAAGTGTTGAGGCCGTATCATAGTCAGGGAGTAAGTTAGATCAGAGTTGGGAGGTCCAGAGTTAGGGCAAGGACTGTGGTGAGGCTGGGATCAGGCAGGAGCAAAAAGAACAAGGCAGAATCAGGGCAAAGGTCCAAGGAGCACACACACAAGCTGTGTTGCTGGGACAAGTCTCACAAGAAGTAGGAGGGGTTTTATAGCACTCCTGTCAGGGGCTCACAGTGCCTATATGTTTCCCCTGGTCATAGAATTATAGAGAAGTAGGGCTGGAATTGACCTCTAGAGGTCATCTAGTCCAACCCCCTTGCCTGAAACAGGATGATCCCTATCCAAGTTATCCTATACAACCATCCTGATTCCTTGTTAATATCATTATGGGAGGAACAAGGCTGGGCTGGGACTGGTGTCTGACCAGTGGTGCTGAGAACCCAGCCTGTGTCTCTGGCCTGGACACCCTGAGTTCAAGTCTCATAGTTCTAACAAAGCCACTCTTCTTCATGTCTGAGAAAAAAACAGGCACAGGTAGAGTTAAGCTCTGTGTAAAAAAATCATAAATAAATAAAACAGTCTTCTAGGATGTGGAACTGGAGGAAAAAAATATTACCAGGAGTAACTAACAGACAAGACACTTGCAGAAGAAAGGATAGCTTAATTGTTGGAAGATCAAGACAATTCAAAGGACAAGAGGAACTTCACCCTATAGATTGAAGAAAAGTTAGTAGGGATCAGGTAGATTATAATGAGCCAGAAAGCCAATGTCTTTGTGTAGTCCTTGGTTCTGTGTGTCCAGCAAGCTTATGAATTCTTGTTCCCAGGCTCTCCTTTTGAAGCTGTTTTATAGATTTCCTTTGAGCGCAAGAATCATGAGGTCACAGAAAGAGTGGCTATTTTATGAAAAATGTTCTATTGGTGTTGATGTGTCTCTGTCATTTTATTCTTGTGATCATCCATTCAGGTGCCTAGTTTTTGTCTACTTTCAATAATATAATTTCCATTAGACTATTTGATGCACTGGATGAAATATACCATGTTCTGGGTTAGATTCGTGTAGGATCCATGGATTTTCATGGTTTTGTTGTGGGGGCGGGGAGAGGGAGGTTGACTGATTGTATGATTAGAGGTCTGAAGAGTAAGCCATACGAGGAAAAGGCTGACAAATACGGGACTGTTCAGCCTAGAAAAGAGAAGAATTTGGGGGGATTTGGTGGCAGCTTACAAATATATCAGGGGAGAGCATGAGGGGCTAGGTGAACAACTATTCACCAAAGCACCCCAGGGGAAAATCAGGAGCAATAGTCATAAACTCCCAGAAGAAGGTTTCAGACTGGATATAAGGAAAAATTTCTTCGCATTTCAAGTGATCAGACTCTGGAACAGACTCCCAGCAGGTGTGGTGCAGGCACTTATCCTGAAGATCTTCAAAAGGAGACTGGACGCACACCTTGCTGTGGTTATTTGACCCCAGCAGTCTTTCCTGCCCAGAGCAGAGGGGCTGGACCCAATGACCTCACAAGGTCCAGACCTAAACTTCTGTGAATCTGTGATTATTCAGTGGGAAGACCCCTCTATCTGTGCCATTCTTTATTTTTTGTAGAGGCGAAACATGATTTGTTCAGATGGAATCACCTTTCCTGTTGTGCAGTGAAATTTGGTGCTGTAGAAAATAAATGCCTGGGAAGGACATGAGTGGACTTGCTTAGAAAGAGGTATAATTTTCTCTTCTAGTATGGACTCTTGGTGGTGAATGATTATTGTGACTAAAATACCAGTACTTGTTTGACAGCTCTAAATGCAAGAAATAGGTATATCCTATCAAAACAGGATCCATTGGCACAGGACCAGTGAACAAGCCATCCAACAGGGGAGTTTGAGTGGGGAGTTTGTTGGGAAGTTTGCCCAGGCATTTTCTTTCTGATCCTTTCTTCATTGTAAGCTTGCTGAGTGGAAGGAGAAAGAAGATCCACACCCCCCCACCCCAGCATAGCAGCAGAAGAGGAAGAATGAGCGAGTAGGAGGATCAAAAGAATGGCTAGAAAAAGTTGTAGTGCCAAAGCCCCTGCCACTAACAGTTCTTCCTCTGCCTATACCTGTGCAGGATCTGTTCAAGGTATGGCCACTGATCACTGAGGGCCTGGTCTAGCTTTGCAGAGACTGGGATCTGAATGTCTCTGCCTGGGACAGCCAAGTGCTGGAGTGCTTGTGGTGTGAGAAGTGCCTCCTGGTGGATTCTCTCAGGAATCTGGTAAGGGAGCTGCAGATGGAGGTGGCTCAGAAGCATCTATGAGGATGAGGCCTCCATTGATTGGATGCACATAGAGACCTCCATCATCATGGACAAGGGACAGCCAGGGAAAGTATTGACACACTAGACACAGGTACTCTGCTGGAAGCTGGCAACTTGTCAGCTCTGGCAATGCACATCCCTCCTCTTCTGCACCTTCAGCTGTTCACCTGGAGAACAAGTATGAAGCCCTGGCATCAGATGAGAAGAAGCCCGCTCAAGTGGCAGGAGAGGCCAGGTCACTGAGACACTGTTACCAAGAGAAAGCAGCAGGTGGTGGTGGTTGGTGACTCCCTTCTGTGAGGCAGGTATTTATCTTCCAGCTTGACTTGTTGGCTTGGGAAGTCACTGTCTGCTAGAAGCCCACATCTGAGGCATCACAGAAAGGTTGCCAAGACTCACCAGGCCCTCTAACTGCTATCCCATGCTACATGTGGGAACTAATGATATTGCCAGGGGTGACCTTAAGCAGATCAAATTTGACTACTTGGCTCTGGGCACAAGAGTGAAGGGAAAGGTGGCCCAGTTGGTGTCCTTGTTGATCTTTTCAGTCAAGAATAAAGGCTCAGATAGGAGCAGATGCATACTGGACATCAACACATGCCTGCATAAATAATTTTTGCTAGCAAAGCTTTGGCTTCTTTGACTGTGGAGTGATGTTCCAGGAAGATGAGCTGCTGGGAAGAGATGGGGTCCACCTGATGAAGAGAAGAAAGAGT
>NW_005842834.1:134447-137898 GCF_000455745.1 Alligator sinensis
TCAAGGCTTGGTAATTTAGTGAGGAGTGTTTTAAACTAAATTCATTAGGGATGGTGACAAAAGCCCAGAAGTAAGTAAAAATCCAGGGACCTGGAGACAAACTCTGTAAGGGGAAGCGACAACTAGAAGCCTTAGCAATGTTCGCAGGGAGAGGCTAGGACAGTCCATTAGATACCTGGAATGTTTATATGCTAATACAAGAAGCATGGGGAAGAAACAGAAAGAATTGGAGGTCCTTGTACAAGCACAGAATTATGATATAATTGGGATTATGGAGATCTGGTGGGATAGTTCACTTGAGTAGAGTACAGTCATGGATGAGCTTAGATCATTCAGGGAGGATAGGGGCATGGGAGAAGAAAGATGTTGCTCTATCTTATAAAGTCAATGTACACATGTTTAGAGGTACAGTACAAATTGGAAGGTAGGCCTGTAGAAACCTCTAAGTAAAGGTTAGAGGAGAGAGTGGCAGGAGGAATGTCAGTGTGGGTATCTTTTACAGGCCACCAAACCAGGAGGAAGAGGTGGATAAAGCTTTCTTTAAACAACTGATGGAAGCTTCCAAATTGCAGGACTTGGTTCTCATGGGGAACTTTTATTATCAGGACCTGGGAGGCAAGATTTATGAAGAAAGGCTGAAAGAGCTGGGCTTATTTAGTGTGGAGAAGAGAAGAATTAGGGAAGCTTTAATAAAAGTCTTCAAATAGTTGAAGGGCCATTACAGAGAGCATGGAGATGGGCTTTTTTTCTGTGGCTGTAGTGGGATGGATTGGAGCAATGACTTCAAGCATCAGCATAGGAAATTTAGGTTGGAGATGAGGAGGAATTTTCTGACTATGAGGGTGGTCAAGCATTGGAACATGCTACCTAGAGAAATTGTTGAATCTCCATCTTTATAAGTTCTCTATAAAGTTAGACACTTGGCTAGGATGGTTTAGTCAGGAATGATCCTGCCTTGGGCAGGGGGCTGGACTAGATGACCTTGTGAGGTCCCTTCCAGTCCTATGATCCTATGATCCCCAGTCATTGAAATCAGATTAAATAAATGGCTGTGTAATTAATGCTCCTGGATTAAGGGCCTTTTGCAAGTCATGTTACAAATCATGTTCTATCTTTTCTCAGTAATTTAATGATGGAATGCTCACTATTGATTATAAGACAAACCTGCTTAACAGAAACATGAGTGTATTTCCCTATTCGATATTACTACGTATTTAGAACTCTGTATCGCTGTCCAGTTACAAAGAAAAAGAGCTACAGTTTCATCCATTTTACTTTCATTAAGGAAAACTCAGGCACAAGCCTCTTTCTGATACTGTCTTTACTGCCTTATTGCTTACCCTGGGAGAGTCATAGCTATTGCATTACAGTTTATTTCTCTTGTAAAATCAGCACCCAAGTGTATAAGGCAGTGGTTCTCAACCTTTTTAGACTTAAGGCACCCTTTAGAAATGCTGTCTTTTTGTTTCCCCTAATGTTTTGGCTATGGGAAAATAATAGAGATTTTTTCCTGTTGTGAAGAACTCAGAAAGATCAGAAAAAGATTTGACTTGCATCAAAACAGGAGTAAGACGGTCATTTACACATGAGGCTTAAATGACAATTAACTCAAATTAGCCACAATTGTTCCAAGGCAAACTAGAAATTCTGATATTTCACAAGCTTGTCCCTCTGTAATGTCTTTGGATTGCTGTGAGACAAAATGCTCAAATATGTATTAAACTGGTGGTCTGTTTTTAGGGTAAAACAAGTGATTAATCTATCCTGGGACAAAAACTTTTATCCTGGGATCCTACAAGCCTACAAACTCATCATCCCATTTTACTTTCTGTGAAGTATCTGAATTAAAACTTTGCCCCTGGATAATCAAGGCTAATTCTAACTATTGCCATTCATGCTGCTTTAGGTAAACAATTGTCTTGACCTGTTTTGATGCAAGTCAAAATTCTGAACCTTCAGCCCTGGATTGACTCAGCCATCTGTTTTTAGCCTTATCTGTTGGCAGCACTACAGGACCATCACAAAGTGTCTCCTGTGTCATTTTCTTTTACACTAGAGCTCATATTTCCAAGTATTTGCAATGAACTTTGCTCATGAGGCCATCTGCTGATCCTATCGTGACTGGACTGCTTTACATCTTTGCTGAGCACTTTGGCACTGGATTTCATACGCTTCCTGAAAACTGGGATAAGATCCATCGTGGGCAACTGCTTTAAGGATTTAGAGATCAAGGGTTCCAAGACCCCTCAAACACAAACCAGTGCTGCTTTCACTTGACTTCAGATAAGTCTTAGCAGGGACTGAGAATCCACTTGTGACTCTGAAGTAGTCTGCTTCTCGTACCTGCAAGTGAGAGCAGAAAATCCCTTCAGTGTTCTGGCTGTTCAGGTGATCAGTGTAGTACAACAAAGGCCCTATTTTCTGCATGGATAGTGCTAGTCAATGCATTACTGAGTTTGGTTCCAGCTTCAGGATTGCGTTTCTAGCTACAGAGAAGCTGAGGACTCAGTAGTGAGCAGTGACTCCTGCCAGCCTGTTAGGCCAGTGCTTTTCAACCTGTTTTCGTTTGTGGACCCCTAAAAAATGTTGAATGGAGGTGTATTGACATGCTTTTGATTGATCCTGGTCAACTTTCACAGACCCCTTAGACAGTCTGCAGACCCCCTCCCCCCCCAAGGGCCTGTGGACCACAGGTTGAAAACCACTGTGTTAAGCCAACTCAAATGAATAATCAGGGGCATGGCATTGGCAAACAGGAAGCACAGCAAGTATATTTCATGTTAGCAGTGGTAAAGACCCTGGACCGGAAAAAGCAATCAACATAGATGGCATCTAAGCAGCACTACCAGAGAGTAGCTGAATGGTAATGTCAATTGCTGTTGCAGTACCAGGTGTTAGTGACAGTCAGTCTGCCCATAAGGTCTTATCAGCTGGTCACAGCACCTGATTTGCACTCATTCCCAAGGGGCAACGGTAGGAGCATAGGACTCTGGGCACTTTGCAGCTTGCAACCCAGATCCAATCTCTGGGACAGAGGAGAGGGGCTTTTGACTTTCCCCACTGTAACTGGTTGGCTAACAGTGACTAAAGGGGTGTCAGTGAGGTCTGTGTGTTGCAGAGGGGTGGCTGAGACTGCTGCGGAGAGTGGTAGCTCTCTGGGAGTCCTGCTTTCATGACTGAGCATCTCAGTGCCTAAAGCATAGTCTGGGAAGGGAGTGGATTGCATTAATGTGAGGGAGAGTCCTTTGCATGTGTCTGTTGGGGTGGAAGGCTCTGGGAAGAGGCAATCTTCAGCTCAGTGTGATGTGCAGGACCATGAGGCCAAATCACAGGGCAGAGTCCCTCTAGCCTGGGGGACCAATGAGTCTTCTCTTCTGTCAGTAACATCCTCTCTGGGTGAGTCAGACAGATGCTCTGCAGGGCTCCAGCTTCTTTCCACACAGCGGAAGAG
>NW_005842834.1:137929-147011 GCF_000455745.1 Alligator sinensis
GCCACTGCTGCAGGGCCAGAAGCCAGAATAGGAGGTATTGCCTCTTGGAGAAGGCAGAAGTGGCTGTGTGTGTGTCTTGTGGATGGAATCTATTCTCCCCCAAGCTGGAACCAAACAATTACCCTTTTATTCCCAGCATCATTAAGAATTTCATATCCAAGTTAAAGCCTGTGAGTGTTGACACATAACACTTTATCACCTGTGTAACTTACCCTGGTTTAGTACATGTCAGTTCTACTGGTGTCTCCCACTGACAGATTCTCAGTTCTCTGGAGGTTTCTGGCCTAGGAGCACTTGCCCAGTAGGTGGCAGGGAAATAATTTATCTGCATTGAGCAAATAGGTCCCCAGACAGAATTGACTAGAGCTCTGGACAGAAGACATCTACTGGCATAATTTACACTACTTTCCCAGATGTGACTTTAATTAGTAGTACAGGTTTCCCATGCTTTATGTGGATTCTGTATGTATAAATTCTCTCTTATGTGATGACCCTTTTTATATAAAAAATTCATTATATGCACAGTAAATACACTCTTATGTGATCGGTGTGGTGAAAGCCCACAGTCAGCTGGTTTGTGCAGTGCATTGTGGGAGTGACACACCAAAATATAGTCTTCTGAGTGGATCCATGCTCCTTGCTCATTGTCTGTGACACGTTTTTGTAGTTGCCATCCCCATTATGGTAACATTCACCACTACCCTGTGCTTGTGTGTACTGTCTGCTGTTGGTGAGTATCAAAATTGTCTTGTAAAAGTGGTAGAAGTGGGCCTGGGGCTCAGTACAGTCAAGGTCTTGGAACGTATTCCTATTTGTTACATTGTAAAGTGAGTTCCCTTTATGTGAATATGAGTTATGTGCTGTTTTCCAGGAACGCATGTACAGCATAAAGTGAAGGAAACCTGTAGAGTGATTTATATTACGATAGGGTTGTACTTTGTGTATTCACTTCACATTCACACAAGTGTGAAGGCAGATTACATTGGTGTAATTGTGTCTTGTGTCCACATTTCCGTCTAATGCAGTATTGCCATTTTCCCCTTTGTTCCAGAGTAGACAAAACAGCTGGACTTCTCAGGGAAACAAAGTGAGAAAATAGTGGTAATGGTGAACCTGTTGTCTCAGCCATAGTCTCTGCTGGCTTGTTCTTCACTGACTGGGTTCCTTTTGGATTTAAGGCAAGTGAAAGGAAATCAGACTAGATCAGCCATTTTCAGGCTCTACTTATCAGCCTGGCTTCATTTCCCTTGTGGTTTGATGGATTTTTAGTTATTTCTGAAGCAAAGCACCACTCTTAGAACTGGTTTTGTATAGGAGAAACTGTTGTCTAGGATATAGATTCCAGTGACCACAAAGAGTTTGTTTCATCCTTTCAAAAATATTACACACCAGCTGGTTTCCTGTAGGGGAAGAAGTAAAGTTGTCTCTGATATCTGTGGTTGTAGGTTCATTATGTTGCATCCTTCAGGGCACAGGACCAAGTGAAATGTGAATGCAGCATTAGCAGGGGAACTTGAATATGTCTTATTTGAAAACTCACCTGCAGAAGACCAAATAAATAATACTCTCTCTCCCATTAGTTGAATGCAACTATCAGGACAGAGTCAGTTTTTGGCTGAAATATCATTTTTATTTTTGATAATCAGTTTTTGTTTCTGTTGTGCAATGAAAGAGATATTTGCTTTCAATGCCATCTTTAATGCTGCTTTCTGTTTAAATTGCTTTAGTTATATTGTTGCTGCCTTCATTTGAAATAAAGGAACATTTTTTGCTTTCCATCATTAAGTATCAGATTGTGACCTCATCACAATCTGACTGGGCTGAGCAGCTAATAGTAGTCCTATTAACATGGCAGAGGTGAGCTAGTGCTGGGACTAATGGATGAACAGAGTGAGTAATGGGCTCATCATCTAACTTCCAGCAATTCTCAAACTGTTCATGGCTGCAAGAGGTCCCCTAGGTCACCCTTGTTAAACATATCAAGATAGAGCCACTGGACCCAAAATTTGTAGTTTGTCCATGTTAACTCCCAAACCAAAGAAATGTTCCCGTTAATATGCTAAGTGAGGGAAAGCCGGATGGTTTGTGGAAGGGTTCGGGTCTGAAAACATGTTGCAGCAATTCAATGGGATAGCAGGATATTCAGACAAGGGGGAGCAGGAAAACCCTGCTCTGTGATCTTGAAGCCGCTTTATCTCTCTGGCTTCACAACATGACTGGCATCCTCAGGAGCACGTGGGCAGGTCACTTCAGCAGCGCTTGTGGTGTAGGAAATTGGCTCCACCAGCGAAACTGTCTGAATCACTCTTCCTTTTAGCAGGGCATAGCGCCAGTTCTCTGAGATTTATTGTACCTTCAGTAAGCATATAGTGTGGCACAGACTCCTGCTCTTAACCAGATGAAGCAGCTCACCCAAATAGGCTTTATCTAGCTCAGCGCATAATCCTGCGTCCACGAAAATCAATGGGAGCTTTTTAATGGTTTAGGTGGCCACATGATTAAACAGTCAGTGAGCTGATCACTTTCCTTTCACCCCAAACCTCGGGGTTAATATACCTAGAGCACACAATCAACAGAAAAGGAAAAAGAAATGAGCAACATGAAGTCGAAACTGACCTTCCCGTTCTTCAAATGGCTTCAGAACCTGAAGAATATTGTGCCACGGGTGAGCTGGTCAGAGCTCTGCTTTAAAAAGCCTGTGGCTTCTCGTGTACGCCTCACTTCTATCCACAGATGAACTGGCAGCGCGGCTTGGGCGTTTTCCCTTGCTAATGCTGGTTTTGCTTTGACAGACCTTTAAGCGACAGGCAAGATCTCGGGCAGGAAGAATTTCCATATCTTCCCTGACCGTTTCATTTATGGGAACATAGTCAGCCTCCGGAAATAGTTCGCACACGTTCAAAAGGTTTCCCTTAAGACATTTAAAAATGAAGATCGGCTAATTTTGTAACACTTTCTACATTTTTCTTTAATCCAGTGCTGTTGTACAAACTGTACTTTCCTGGATGGCTTACAGTTAGCCGTTAAGTCTCTAGGTGGCACTGTCCACCACTAAGGTACCCAAGAGTAATTGGAGCTTTTCCCCATCCACATGATCACGTATAGCGAAGGCAGCTGCAATAAAAGACCTGGCAGTGGCTGGCTCAGCAGACGATAACTCGGTGATGATTTCAGGGAGAACGAGAAAGAATATATGCTCTTTCCCCACATTTTAGCAAAAATGTATTGTTGTTTTTCGTTTTTTTAAGCTTTCTTTCTTACTATTTTACCAGTTTTCAGAGGTGGGGTGACGTCAGCTATTTGCTGAAATATTGGATTATGGTACTGTTGAAACGGTCTGCAGGGAGCTGAGCCAAGGGAAGGAAGAATGCGGGTCTATCTAATGGTGTTCTGCCTTATTTCCTACTCCGTGGATGGGCAAATAGAATACTCCATCTCCGAAGAAACGGAACGTGGTGTATCTGTTGGGAATATAGCAAAGGATTTAGGAATAGATGCAGCTACACTTTCATCCAGGAAATTTCGCATGATCACCAGTTCAAGTAAGCAATATTTTAATATAGATGTAAGCACGGGGGCTTTGTCCGTTAATGAGCCCATAGACAGAGAGCAGGTTTGTGAATTAAAAACGACCTGTTTTCTGAATTACGAACTTGTTCTAGAAAACCCTCTAGAGCTGTATAAAATGGAATTTAAAGTGTTGGACATAAATGACAACTCCCCCAACTTCCCTTTAAATGAATATCGCTTAAATGTGGCCGAGTTTTTATCACCCGGGGCTCGATTTACACTCCCTAATGCCCAAGATCTTGATGAAGGCACCAACAGTGTCCAGATCTATACTCTGAGTCCTAATGAACATTTCCGTCTGGAAATGCAAACACGCGGGGACGGGAGTAAGTATCCTGAACTGGTACTGGAAAAAACCTTAGACAGGGAACAACAAGCCATCCACAAACTCGTAATTATAGCCAAAGATGGTGGGACTCCCGAGAGGTCCGGTGATGCAGAAGTCATTGTGACAGTTCTCGATACCAATGACAACGCTCCAGCGTTTGAACAGTCAGTCTACAGGGCAAGTATCTTGGAGAACTCCCTCAGCGGCACGTTGGTAACCAAAGTGCATGCCACTGACTTAGATGAAGGTCAAAATGGAGAAATCAGGTACTCATTTAGCAATAGCACTTCTGCTGATCTACAGAGAATGTTTCTAATCGATCCCCAAACTGGGGAGATAAAAGTGAATGGCATTTTAGATGTTCGGAGACCCCTTCTAGAGATGTTCATTGAGGCCAGGGATAAAGGAGCGTTCGGAATGTCCAGCACAGCTAAGTTGCTGGTGGAAATCACTGATGTGAACAACAATGCCCCCGAGATAACAATCACGTCTCTTTCCAGTCCCATCCCTGAGGATGCTTTGTCCGGAACTGTGATAGCTCTTTTGAGTGTTATGGATAAAGACCCTGGAGAGAACGGGAAGGTAACCTGTGAGATCCCTGCTAACATTCCCTTTCACCTAAAATCATCTTTCGACAATTACTATAGTTTGGTCACGGATGGGTCTCTGGATCGAGAACGGGTCAGTGAGTATAACATCACTGTCACTGCTATGGACCTTGGGTCCCCTCCCCTGGCCACTCGGAGGACACTGTGGGTGCAGATCTCGGACGTGAACGACAACCCTCCCAAGTTTGCCAGCTCAGCATGCGACATCTCTGTGACAGAAAATAACCTTCCTGGGGCGTCCCTGTACCAGGTATCAGCGTCTGATCCCGATGTGGGGCAAAACGGCCGGATTTCTTATACACTCAGGGACATGGGTTTTGAAGGCGGCGCTTTGTCCAGCTTTTTTGCGGTTAATTCGGAGAACGGAAACATCTATGCAAAAAGCACTTTTGACTTTGAACAGCTCAGGAGTTTTCATTTCCAGGTGGAAGCCAAAGATCACGGATCTCCAGCACTGAGTACGGCCTTAACTGTGAATGTTCTCATCGCTGATCAAAACGATAACATCCCCGTCATTCTGTATCCTGCGGCCAGGAACGGGTCAGTCGCTGTGGAAATAGTCCCCAGGTTAGCCGATGCCGATTACCTGGTGACTAAAGTGGTGGCGGACGACGCGGACAGCGGGCATAACGCCTGGCTGTCCTACCACCTCTTGCAGCCCTCGAACTCCGGCTTGTTTCGGATTTTGGCCAACACGGGAGAACTCCGCACGGCCCGGTCCATGAGGTCCACGGACTCCATCAAGCACAAAGTGGTCATCCTGGTGAAGGACCATGGCGAACCATCGCTCTCCTCCACCATAGCTTTGGGCATCCTGCTCGCGGACTCTCTACCCCAAGCTCTGCCGGACTTCGACGACGGGCTGGAAGCACGAGGACAGCTCACCACTTTAAACCTTTACCTCATCATCTCTCTCGCCTGCATCTCCTTTGTGTTCCTTGGGTTTATCTTCTTCCTTGTCCTCATGAGGCTCCTCCATTGCAGAACTACTCACCACCGCAGCTGCTGTTGCTCAGGGTGCTGCCCCGAGGATGAGAAATACGAGAAGTACCGCTACAATGTGCGCATGCTTCCGAGCTCTCACTTCCCTTCAGAGGTGGTGGAGGTCTCAGGGGTGGGCAAGCTTACCCACACCTACTTGTACAGGGCGTCTGTGGGCATTGGGCCTAGCAATAACAATTTATTGCTGAATGGAGACGCCAGAAATATCCCCAGTGGTGCAGGATTACAAGTGCCAGCATCCTGTATTCAGATACAGAAGGTGAAAAGCGATCACTTTAACGCTATTTTGTTGGTAAGTAGTTTTCGTTTCAGTAGTTCTATGTGCCCCACGGGTGCCCAGACTCCTTCATTTGTCATTTTTATAGTTGATGGTAATAGCATTGATCTTATGCCAGTGTGAAGTCAATATATTTATTTATTTACCTACAAGGTAGAGGGTAGCATTATGGCAACACGAACAAAATCTCCAATCGCTTATTTCCCCCCTTCCCCCCCAAGAACCGAAAGCGAAAGAGACACATCCCCCAGGAACACTGGAATGATCTGCCATATCTAAACGGGGGAGAGGGGTGCTCAGTAACTACAACTTACTGTGCGAGACGAAAAGAAAATGTTGCCACAGCGCCATTACACTACATAGGAAGCCACAAGAAAAGACAAAATGAAATGAGTGAAATATAAATTGGCTAGCGAGTTCAAATACCTATACACGCCTGTGCACCTGCGTGTACGCAGGGTGGAGGCTGCCCAGACGCGCTGGAATTCCCGGCAGTCGGAGCGATCGCCCCAGCGGCAATGGCCACCTGCCTCCTGGGTCTGGTGTAGCAGCGACCGCGGGCTTCCAAACGGTGGCGCCGCACTTGCAGTAAAGCGCGACAAAGGAGCTTTCGTTCAGGCGCCCCGCCGCCGCTTTTAAGCCCGCGGGCGCTAATACACCAGAGGCAGCCCCGTTTTAATTAGAATCGCTCTAATCAAGGCGCTGCCCCACCCCACAACCCCGGAGCACGTGTAAAAGTGCCAAGTGACAAAGGTCACGAGAACAACAAATCTGCTTCATCAATTATAAAGTTTTCTACTTCTTGAGGTTTTGCCTTTGGGAAAGGGAAAAGTGTGAGAAGAGAATTTGCTGTGGAAAGGTGGTATTTAAGTCCTAAGAATAACATTTTCAAAGGATCCTAATAGTCCTCAGTTTCCTGAAGTCCTTCAGAAATCGGTACAAAATATTCCGTTTGAAATGAAGTTAGATCTTTTAAAACAACCAAACGAATTTGTAAAACTAAAAAGTTTTCAAGTCTTTTCAGCTAATGACTTCCTTTTCGGAAGGAAGGCTCTTGTTATGATGATTTCATAGGATTAGTTAAGAAATCTGGGTTGCATTCCCTGATGTCACTGATTTGAGTGAGGTTGGGTCAATACTTCACGTTTCAGTTTTTCTATTTATAAAATTGTGATCATGATACTCTCTTCTAGGTGTGTAGTGAGTCTTGTGTTTGGTGTGTAGGGAACTTTGTGACCTTCTGAGTGGTAGAACTTCTGAAATACACAATGCCACAATACACAATATACAGTACCAACCTGGTCAGCTTGCCACTGTTTGTAACGAATGAGCCAGTTTTAATCCGAGCTGCATGCAGGGGTAAGTGCTTTAATTACTTTGACTAGATTTATAGCCCAAGAGTGTGCCTGTTAAGAATAAAGTGGCAATCACCCTAAAGGAAAGATAAAATGCCAGGTTTTATTTTTATATTAAAGACTTTCAAAAGGAACAAGAACTTTTAAATTGCTCAAATTGTAGATGTCTATAACAATTTTAAATAGCTAAATTTTCAGTTTATGTTTACCCAATTTCTGAAAATTAAATACTTGAAGGGGCTTCACCTTGGACATCCACATTAGATGTAATAAGTATTAGTCCCTTCTAGAAACATAGGAATCATTATTCTTGGGCAGACCAAAAATCCATCTAGTATCATGTCCTGTTTCTGGGAGGGGCTTGTATCAGATGCATTAAGCAAAAGTGTAAGAACCTCCAGTAAACAGATGCAGGGTAATCTGCTCTCCACATTAGGCTCTATTCTCATTTATAATAATTAGAGATTGATTTAAGCTTTGAATCATGAGATGTTACTGGCAGCTGAAGAACAGTTGTAATTAATTATGATAACTCAGGATATTTGTATTAGTTACATAAATGCACAGTTCCGTCTTGAACCTTGGCTCAATAACTGCATTTGATAATTGCCCCTGATAATTAGCCCCACACTTTAATAATGCATGGCTGATAAACCATTTCCTTTTATCAGTTTTTTTAGCTTTATTTAGTAATGAATTCAACTGTTCAAATAATAGATGTAAAATTTAAAGATATATCATTTCCCATAAAATATGCATAAAGACAAATATTTATTTTCTATAAATAGTGCTTCCTTAACCCAAGTCAATGTTTTACAGGAGTCTTATGTTTTTTTCTTCTCTTCCTTTCAGTCTCTAACAGTTCCTTTAAGTTTCTGTCAATGTTGAAGTTTTATGTTTGTTCATCTCTATATAATAATTCACCCCCTCTTTTCCCTAGAACTCTGCACAATACAAATATCACAATCTTCTACTTATCTTTCCTTTTAAATTTTAAATTTATTCCAAATTTGTTCTTAAGTGGTAGCTCATAGACCTTGCACTATCTTTCAGTATTCAAAAACATTTCTAAAACTTTCTGGTTTGGAGGCGGGAAACTTTCCTTTTTTTTTTTTTTTTTTTAAGCAAAATCCAAAAATTTCCAAGTAAGCAACTTTTTTTCCTTCTTTCCTGTATAACAGTGACTTAATAAGGGAACTTTTCTGTTACTAAAACTTCCCAAACTTAAAAAAAAAACAGTCAGTGATTTTAGGGGCATCATATCTCTTCCAGGCTTTTTCAATTGTAATTCTGGCTGCCATTAGATGATGAGTGATCAATACCTTATGCATCTTAGTTTTGCAGAGTTTTCAAGAGGGTTCACTGAGAACATGAAGGGGTTATCTGACAGTTGGTATCCCATCATTTCTTAATCTTCTCCTGGCCCTAGCCAAACTAGTGATCTACCTGACCAGGAAAGAAGCTCTGGCTGGAGGAGCCTGGGGGGACTGTGGGCCATTTTCTTGTCCCTGATCCATTCATGTCTCCAGGCAGAGTTTCACTGGGCAGCATCCACTGGCTCCTTGGATTTGTTCGAGGGCCAGTGGGCACTGTCTGGTTTGTTCTGCTCGGTGTCCTCCACCTGCTTAATGCACTCATTTTAAACCCATCCCTGTTTTCTTCTTAGTTGTCCCCCAAACTCAGATGATGTCTACCCAGTAGTGCCCTCTAATAAGTGTGGGGGAGGGCACTAACTATTGTTCTTTGGGTGTTAAGCCCATGTTAACCTTATGCATCAAATGAGCCCATTATTTCCCTCATCATATCTCCAACCTTCTTCTAGAATAGTTTAATTCTGGGACATGTTCACCATGGCTGCTTGTAAATGTTAAAAAAACCAAACAAACTAAAAAACAACACACAAAACAAAATGGTGTTTTAATTTAAACCCAGAGCATTCCTG
>NW_005842834.1:147042-182305 GCF_000455745.1 Alligator sinensis
ACACCAAGCCCCATTCATGCCCAGAAGAGGCAGCACCTTATTTGGACCTGGCTCACCTGACATCTGTAAAGATTGGGTACTTTAGTAGGGTGTTTTGGTAGGGCTCTGTGAAACAGCACTGTTTCATTTTGACTTCCATTTTGCTGTTTCGAAGGACAGTATTTTATTTTGCTGTTTCAAAGCACTGTTCTGTTTCATTTCATCAAAACTGTTTTGCTGTTTCAATGAGTTTCGATGTTTCGCCCATAGGCTATAATGGGGATTTACAAAAATGTCTATAACTTTGTCATTTCTTGCCTGATTTGGATGAAAATTGTGGAGATGGTAACCCTATGTGAGGGCATGAAGTCTGCCAAGTTTCAAGGAGACAGGTATGGGGTTTTTTGGGACACTGCAACTCAAACTGTTCCAAGCAAAACCAGTATCGTTTGCTGGTAGCAGCATCCAGCTGTCATCCCACACGCAGATCCAGGGGCTGCGTCCCCTGGGAGGAGTCTGGCACAGCCCTGCAGCCCTCCAAGGGGGCACAGGCCGCTGGATCTGCATGCAGGATGACAGCAGGCTGCCGCTGCCAGTTGGGGCCAGGGCCAGCACTAGGTTCTTCCCAGTGCTCAGCACAGACTGTGCCAGGTAGACTCAGGTGCTAGCGCTGGCCCCAGCCAGCAGCAGCAGCATGCTGTCATCCACATGCTCTGCAGCCGGTGAGTGTGGAGTTTTAAAAAAAAAAAGCCATGCATTTACCAGCTCCAGCAGCAGTGACTGGGGCCTCTGAGGGCTCATGGCAGAGCCCCCATGCAGCAGGGGGCAGCAGGGATTGCCACCCCCCTGGCACCCATGTGGCAGCTGCACCATCACATGGGTGTAGTGAGGGTCAGCAGGGTGGTGTGTGCTGTTTGGTAGCTGTGGTGGCTCTACCTGCTAGCTAGAGTTCCTGGTTTGATTCCCCAGCTCTCTGATCATTCCCCCAACTTTTCCCAGGGGATGTGGAGCTGCTGCTGGCTGGGGAAATAACCCAGAACCACCACCAATAGCTGGTAGCCATAGCCTCCTGTCATCCTGCATCATCTGGGGGCCTGGGAGGTTGAAACAGCTTTGCAATGAAACACCTGTTGACATTTTGCACAGCCCTACTTTTTAGCTCTTTTATCTATGATTGAATCAGCTTTAGCTAAAAGCACTGAAAAGCCCTGCTGAAGTGCCCTATCTATATAGATGCTGTCGAGCAAGGTTGAAATAATGTGCTGCTTCTTCTGGTGAAGCACTTTTTAAAAATGTCTGCAAGCAGCCCATATGTGGTAGAATCCTCCCAACTGACTGCACTCCCTCCGATATTTGCTGTTTCTGTACCATAAATGCATTGCACTTCTTCAAAAGATCTAAATATATTTTCTTTGAATAACTATGCAGATTATTTTTACATGGACATGTTCCCAGATGTTAATGCTTCCTAATGAATTATTACGGTTAAATTCAGTATTATTATGTATAGGTGCTAAAGGTGATGGTTTTGAACTTAATTTCTCAAATGTGTTATCCTAGGTTTTCACTGTTGTTTTCATGAAGGGGTGATTATATGTTGAATTTGGCCTGGAAGATTTCTTTAGCTATAGTAATATATAAGGGTTGACTATCCTTTTATAGGTGTTGAATTGCTATCTTTTAATTTAATCAATTGTGTCTCTGTGCTACATTATGAGATGGGGAGAACCTGATTTCTACAGGCTATTCATTATTTTATTACGTTCCTTCTTATTTATTTCTTTGTATAAGGTAAATAACTAGTCTTTTCAATTTCTCTTTACATGAGAAATTTTCCATGCCACTAATCATTCTCTCACCCTTCCATGAACCCTCTCTACTACTGCAATTAAATCTTGACCTATAAATATATATTAGTTCTGGTTTGCAGTTTTCTGATGTACTCACCATTAGCTGACTAGTGTTTTACCAAAGCTAAAGCAGATTTAAAATCCTCTTACAGGCTACAGTTCTGAGTGCAACAATTTTACATTAACTCATATAAACCTAGTAATAAGAAACCATGTATTGACTTTGATTTTCCCATCAGAGGTCACCAAAAAGTCATCATTCTTTATTATTGGCTATCAGTCAGTCACATGCGTTTAAACTAGAACCTTGAAATATGATATCCTTATTCTTATGGGATTTTGAGAAAGGGAAAAACAACTCTCAGATGTGACCTTTGGTGATTTTATTAGCTAGCACCCACTAAACAGAAATTGTAACCTATGATAGAAGCCTCCTGGGAAGGCCAAAGGACACATATGAATATAACTGAGCAAAGTTGGGCAAGTGAACGAAAGGCTTCAACATTTACAGCCACATCTGTCCTTAACAGTAGAGTACTGTCACTTGATTATTATTGCTGATTCTCTTGTTGCTGATAATGAGGATTAATTTACCAAGGAATGAACTCTGCGTGTATTTCCACAAACTTGCAGTCCATTAAAACAATATAACAAGTCAAACAGTACAAACTGGAAATCAAACAGTGCAAATTGGAAATATACATACAATCGTTTGCTTTAATTTCTAGTGAATGTTAGATATACCAAATACATTTAATATGACATCTAGTCTAACCACAATAACAATGTACTAGAAGATTAAGTTTCCTGTGATCTGATATGGTATATAACAACATGGTTGGGGACCACAGTTTGAACTATTTTCTGCAAAAGGATCCATGAACAGAAATTCTGTTTGACTCAGATATGATTTCTGTAAGTCAAAGAATCACAGAGTCCTCATTAATAAACTGCAATTTTGCTCTCATGAAAGTTAAAGTTAATTTATCAGTGGATGATTCAGCAAAAAAAAAAAAAAAAAAAAGCGGCAAGATGAATAATTGACTAAATTATGCACTTTAATGCATGCACACTGACTTTACTGGCAGTTGGATATGTATACCTAAGAGGTGAATTTTATCCTATATTTTTCTGAAGGGGACTGTAACATTTCTCCTGATTAATATTTAATGATGTTTTATTTAAGTATTGCATATTATTAAAACATTAGTAGCAGCTCCAAATGTAAGGTTATATCTACATTTTACATACAGTAGGATGTAAATCTCTCTTTGAACACTTTTTGACATGCATTAATGACTTGTTAGTTCCCCCCCAAATAGCTCAGTATTGATCTATACCAGTAGTTATGTGTAAAGAGAGAACATGAATAGAAATGAGATTTAAGGGGAAATTGTTTTTGATGATGTATTTTTGTTCATTTGGTGGTGGTACATTTTTTACTATTGAATTAAGTGAGTGACTTGGATATTCTTTACAAATACAGAGGCGAGACTCTTCTGTGTTTTTATATCTGCTATTTAGGTTATGTCTAAACTAGGACTACAGAAAGCCTCATGATATAATAAATCTTAACTATATGTTTTTAAAGATTTTTCTGCTTTTTGTGCAATGTAGCATGCATAACAATGAAGTGAAAAGCATGTTATTCTCTGCTTCTATACTGAGTCTTGCTTCCAATAGACACTCTGGAGTGGTGGGATTACTCAGGTGTGTAAAGTCTGTTTACCTGAATATAGATTTCTAAGATCATGGTCTACCCATGGCATTTCATACATTTGTTTGTTTTATCTTTTGTGCTTGATGAATGACATGCCTTGAGTGTAGTGACCCTTGAGGGCTTTCACATCTAATATTTAGGTTACATCTAAAAATAGAACTAAATGACCTAGCAACAGAGAATATTTTTACTGTGTCTTTTAGACCTTCATGGGGTGGAAACATTTGATGCAATTTGGCATGGACATGAAATGACAAATGTGAAATATACTGGCATTTTGACAGTGGCATGCCATTTAGATTATGCTGTCCCAGGCTAAAGCTTTAATAGAATTACTCACGTGAGTAAGGACTATTCATGTGAACAAGTCATTCCTGAATCATGCTTTAACAGTTGTATACCAGAGCTGTAATAGCATAACCTACTCAAAACAAAGGGTGGTATATACTATCCAGGGCTTTTCCATTCTTACCCTATGAGAAGGTCTTCAGAGGCTGCAATTTCATGTCTAATTCAGATTATATGACTTGACAGTGTTAGGCAAGAATTCTTGTGGGTGATAGCTTTGATGAATATGGTTGGGATAGACATAGGCAAGCTTTTGGGTATCACAGTACCTTTCCTCGGGCCTCTGGGAGAGAAGCAGCAGAGCTAAGTAGTAGATGGAGTAAAAGTTGTGTAAAACTGCATATGTAGAGATATGGTTAATGTAAGTTAGTACACTATGGTTAGTGATAGTGTTAGTACACTGAGTTCAGTTGACTTCACTAAGTAATTTCCCTAGTTTATCAAAGTAAATCTTTTGGAAATCAATAACCTCAGTTACAGGCCTATTTGCTTAAATTTCCAGTTCATTTAAATGGAACTAGGTTGTGATAATCTAATCTGAATTTATTTTCTATGATTAGCTTGTATAATATCCTCAGTTCTACCCAAAGCAAGCCTATAACCATATTCTCTTGGTTGGTTCACTATTTAGTGAAATCTTTAAGAAACCACATCTAGGAATATGTAGGCCTGTACCATTATCGATGGTATTTGTTCTTTATATCTGTTAAATTAAAGGGTCTGATAATAGGTAAATCATGTAAATACAAGTACTATCCAGTTGTGGAGTGTTTTAGTCCACAGCAGTACATGTTTAGATGCTGCCCTGGCTGGCTGGGGCATGAGAGTGCTTCAATGTAGGTGCTGCCTGCTGGCTAGCCCCACACTGAAGCACCCTTGTGCCTCAGCCAGCCCCTCTGCAGCACATTGAGCTGGAGGGAGCAGCTTTGGGCTGGCAGGCTGACCCCCAGGGACCCATGATGGCTGGGGCTGCTCTGACCTGGCTCGATGTGCTGCATTCTCAGGCACATGTACAGATAGTGTGCCCAGAGTGATAAACTCCAGTGCAATAAGCTCCAGCATGTATTGCTTTACATTAATACGCACATGTAGACATGTCCACTGAGAGCCCCATATAAACACTGCATTGTGTTGGCTGTATAAGAAATAGGACATTACAGTCATTGCAATGAGGATTGCATTTAGGTGGTAGATCAGTGTGATATGTGTGTTTAATGATGGATAGGTGAAAGTAAAAGGTTAGATGGCTTCGTGTGTAGGGGTTGTAAAATTAGCGGATGGGATACTTCTAAAATGGAGAAGGCTTAAGAGCTGGACCCTAGGAAAGGTGTAAGGAGCTTTTCTTCAATACAGCACAAAGGCAGAATGAAAGTGTTATTTTAGTTGTACTGGGACCTCACTCAGAGTATGGTTAAGGTTGTGTGTGTGTTACCTCTTCTTTTCCTGGTTTTCAGGAGTTGAATTTTGTTGAACTCAACATTTTGGAGCATAAGATGCCACTGAAGAACGTTACCTTTGTATTAATGAAGGTTTTCATCATTGCATTCCCTAGGCATTTTTTAAATGAAAGAGAAATAGTCTTTGTAGGAGGTAGTGATCCCTTGCACACTTGAATTCATTGCATAGGTTTGCATTTGAAACTGCTTGTCACTAAGTAGAGCTGAAGGATGCTGTGTCATTCCTAAGTGCTCCTCCTCTCTCCTGTACATTTTGCTGTAGCAGAAAGGGGATTATCATCATGTACTTAAAGGTGTAGAGTGTAGGGTGCCTATCTGAAAGAACAGTTTGTGTTTCAGAATATTGAAAGTTTGGTTATATAGTAAGTACAGTACCTTAAATGTGCGAGAAGGCTGGCATGTCCCTCTTCCTAATCCTCTCCACTACCATTCACCACAATATATATCCTCCCTTCATTTTCAGCTCACCTTCCCCTTTTTCTCTTATGAAGCCATATTTTAGAAACAGTAACATAAAAAAGTTGCTGCTTGCTGTCTTGTGCCCTCTGTTGTTGCATACATATATTAACAACAGCGATTTACAAAATTGTTATACATTTCCTTCATTTTGTAGCCTGAGGTCTACACCAAAGCTCTGCAGTTCACATTGTGTTCTCCCTGCTTCAGGAAGATCTCCTAGTTAGGGCCTGGGCCCATCTAACATTCCCATCATTACTGACCTTTTCTCCTGACCTCTGTTACCCAAACAATCATGAAGATAACTTATTTGTGTAGGTGAGATCTGAAACTAGAGGAGCGTAAGTTAGGCTCTTTAGATGCTATCTGTTTCCTTGAACTAGTCATGAAAACTGACAAGCTCAAAACCGTCTTGTCTCTAGTTCACATGTACAACATGATCTTTTAACCTCTTAAGTTAGGTGTACACCTATCTAGAGGCCCTGGCTCTTTCTTGCATATGGTATTCAGTGTTCTTTTCTTCAAAGGGACAGTGTTCGCCATGCTTAGGACAGGCAAAGTGTTGAGTAATTGTGGCCATTTTGGATGCAGTCAGGATCATGGTCTGATCTTCAGGCCTGTGCAAAAAATAATGGTAAAAATCTGTCAACTTTTTAAGAAAGATGATTTTTTTTCTAGGAGGTCTCTATCTCAGGAACCCCTTAACTCTAGTATGTAGCAACTATAAGTTACTCTTCTAAAACAGTGGAAAAACATCAGGAAGGTGTTAATTCTGTCTTTGGAACTGGTTTTAAGTAAGATGGAGTAAATATAAATAAATGTTCTCCATACTGGGTACATCTACATGAGATGCTTTACTGCTCAGCAAACTAAATTTGCTGCACAGTAAAATGTCACTATCTACACATGTGCAGTAATTATGGTGCAGGAGATGAATTTACTGCACTGCTGCATAGTCCCATCAGATACAAGTGGTATCCAGCAGTGGAGCAAGTTACTGCACTTAAATGCATGTATAGATGGCTCCAATTTGAGCCAGAGTATATTCAGTCACATTAATTGGATGTGTAGATGCACCCCTCGAATGTAGGCCAATATATAATCCTTTACTACCAGTTCCATTTCTGGGACTGAAGACTGATAGGAGACCTGGCTTTTCTGACACTACAACAGATAATTTTAGTCATCCTACAATTATATAAGCAAGCATGGGTCACTTTTTAAAGGGAAATATTTCACCTCCCTGCTGCAACATGTTTATTGCTAATATTTCAGCAAATTCTAAATCACTTTTATTTGAACAATATTTATGTCTCTTGTTAGTTTTCTTTTTGCAACGTTCATATTACTGTTTTAGATGGGGTAACATTATATGGACAAATGTGGAAGTCTAAGTCCATGGATAGTGAAAGCCTGACAAATGCCCATAAAAATTCATATAAAAAATTCCTGAGTAGCCATAGAGTAGGTCATCCAATCAGGAACAGCAACAATGCCATTTGATGTCCATGTTCAGTCAAACCATGTTAATATCATCCTGCCTATTTTTTAGAAAAAGTTACAAATAACATTCATGAGCAACCTTGAGGCAGAAATTTGTTCACACAAAAATTTGACTAATAGTTGCAAGTAGCTAACAAATTAATGCATCACAATCTGTTCACAGAGAATTCACAAAACAGAAAAGGTCTATATTTGCTGAAGAGAATGTGTGTTACAAATATTTCACTCATCTTGAGTAATAAACTTTAAAAAATGGGAGGATAAAGTTTGTCATGTCATGTCAAACACAATACATTTGTTGTTTGCTTTTGTTCTCTGCTGATTTCTTGAGCAGTATTCAGTTCCCAATAGGAATGTTTCATCCTATGGCTCAAGTAGGTTATTTATGGCTATCTGATAAATATAGGTATTACATCAATGTCCATCCTACATGTGGAAATGGTTTCAGTAGGTGTGTCTATGTGTGATGCTATGTCACTGTAGCAATGCACTACAGCGATGTAGCTCATCGCTACAGCAATGTAGGCACAAACCATGATGCTGACACTACATTGCTGTAGTGACGAGCTGCTTCACTCTAGCATATTAATATGGCAATGTAGCTGCTAAAAATAACTATGTGCCATTGGGACGGTGCAGTAATGCCTGTTAGTACTTCCTAAAGCAAGTACTAAATGACAGTGCAGTAACAACTACATTGTAGGTAGCACATGTAGATGCACCCACTGACAACTGGTTAAATACGTTTTGCTAATACAAAATAAGGTTACAGTTTGCAAATATTAGGGTCCCCAGTTACAGTGTGACTTTGCAATAAGCCTTATATAAGAGAAAGCACATTGTTGCACTATCCCAGAAACAGACTGGGAACCAAATTATGAATGCGAGCCCATATGCAATAAAAGCATTTCCTTTTACCCACTTTAAATTTGCCATCTCTTAATTGCAGTGAATAGCCTCTTCTTTATGTATGACGAAAGGATGAATTTGTTTCTACCTCTTTGATATTATTGTATTGATACTTAGTTGCACTGAATAGCCTATTATATATGAGAAGGTAAATTTGATTTTTTGTTTGTTTGATTTTTTGTTTGTTTGTTACTATCTATGGCTGGATAATTCTATCATCTCCTCCCATATTAGTGATGATCCTGAGCTGGTTCAAATGCTTTTAGCTTTGCTATGTTTAATGGGACTGTGTCAATTTGTATCACCTAATGATTTTCCTCTTTACTTCTGAACTGTTGCATTCATTTTAATATCCCTCTCCTAGGAGAAGTCTTTCCATGTAGGCAGTTCCTTCACTCAAATATGGACTTCTTCAATTTCTACTATGTCTTTTTATGACCAATTAATCAGAAATAAACTTAGATTCCAGTCCTTTTCATGTACTTTAATAATGTCACATATTAAATGTTCTGGTAAGCTTCCATTGTGTGCATGTGCCTGTAGCCCTAATATCTGTACACACTAGCTCCATCTAACACTGTGAATTACAAAATCATGAAGACTCCAAAACTGTCAACTAATAACCATTTGGCCCTCTGTTAGCTTTCATCACCACAAGGCTTACCATGTGACCTACCTGAATCCATGGTTAACCTTAGCCACAGACCTTCCTAACCAAAGGTGTCCAGTATTGTCCCATTTGTTTTGTTAATTATACTGTTTGCAGATGCAACATACAAATACTGGATTTTATGTAACATAGTAATATTATCTAAGTCAACTCAAACATGCTACTAAAAAGGATACCTTACACTGGAATGCTAAATGTAGCCTGGATGGAGGACCCCTCCATCCCCTAACAATGCATATAATATATTTGAGGTTGTAGATATGTAAAAGGGTGGTGTCATGCATCATTAAATTCAATGCAAGTTTTCCCATTGATTTCAATAAGTAGCATTCATAGCAGAATTTGGGATTATTATCAGTGTAAGAGTGGATTTATCTTATATATATTGAAGAAAAAAATTCATTTCCATGACTGTTAGTAGTAAACAGTGTAATTTCTGGGAAATTACTGTTTGGTGTTAATAAGGTAAACATAAGTAGTGGTTCTTCCCTAATAATAATACTGTAAGGTAAACAGAGATGGGGGAAAGATGGAGGGACATGAGAACTGAAGAGAGAGAGTTACAGTGGTTTTGATTAATTTGAATGACTTCAACTTAGTAGGGCCTGTGAAAAGTCATTCTAGAACACTGAAGAAACAATCCCTGAAGCTGCTAGTGATAATATTTACAAAGTCATGGGAGAAGGGTGTGGTTCCAGAGGACTGGAAAAGGGTTAATATAGGAAAAGGGGGATATGAGGAATTATAGACTAGGCAACTTGACTTCAATATCCTAACAAATACTGGAGTAAATTATAAAGAAGTCAATTTATAAACATCTGGAAGAGGAAAGGCTGATCATTGGCAGTCAGCATGGATTTCTTAAGAAGAAACATGCCAAACTAACTTGATCTCCTTTGACAAAATAACTAGTTTAGTGGATGAAAGGAATGCAGGGAACATAGTGTTCTTGAACTTAAGCAAGGCTCTTGATGAAGTCTCACATGACATTCTTGTAAGTAAACTGGAGATATATGGGCTAGATAAAATTGCTACAAAGCACATATGTAATTGGCTTAATAATTATAAGCAAGAAGTTATTATAAATGGATAAATGTAAAAATGACCAGAGGTTTCAAGGGGGTTTCTACAAGGATCTGGTTCCACATGTGGGATCAGTCTGCAGGCCTGATCCAGCTCAGGGTCAGTGCAACCCCACATGCTGGATCTGGCTATGGTATGACCACATGTTAATGCAATCTGGTGCATAGGATCATGTCATCCAGGCCATAGGGCTTGCCACTGTTCCAGAAATTTGACAGCAGGAAATGGTGGCAGTGTTAACTGCTGCAGTTCTGGTGCAATTAATGCTGCTAGTGTTCCCCAGTTGCCAGATTTCTGGACCCATGGGAAACCCCACAGACCAAATAGCACAACTCTGTAGGCTGAAGGTTGAGCACCACTGCTATGTGGCATTCAGTCTGTTTAATGCACCCCACCTTATTTGAAAAACTACAAGAAAAAATAACTCGAGCTAATGCAAAACATGGAAAGATACCAGATTGATCAAGGTCAGAATGTAGTCCTAGAATGCAACTCAACATTTAAGTATATAATCATTCAGGAACTTTTCATTTAGTCCTGCCAACTCTACCAATGCATTTGTACATCCAAGTAAAATTATTTTCCTAACTTGTGTTGTATAAATATATAACAGATAATAGTGACAAAATTTAAAATTTTTAGCATCTGCACTCAAAACTACCAACATTTAATCTTACTCATCCTAGTTATTTTTATTCAAATTGCAGGTTTTCTGTATTGTTTTTAATAGGGATTCTAGACTTACTGAAAACAGAATGGGGGAGATGTATCATGGCTTAACATCACTGTTCAACAGAACTTGTGGACATAAGGTACAGACAGAAGTGACAATTTTTGCCAGATTTGGCCCATGAAAGTGCTCTACAGCCATGACCAAACACAAGTGCATGGCTGCAGAGCACTTGGAAGATTCCTTCCTTTTATAGTCCAGTCTAATTTCCATTAATACATTTTGTTTCTATTTTTACCATCTTTGTTGGATGATATTTTTTGGGAAAATGTTATTACGAGTACTCTAGAGTGAGGAACACTTATATATATGGTATTAAATTCTTGCCAGACTAAAGATACTGCTGTTGTAACTGGAAGCACTAGCATTTTTTTTTTAATTTAGATCAACTATAATTTAATTTAATTGCAGTATCCAATTTACTGGAAAACATTGACATATTCCAGAGTGAGCTCCTCACTTTCTGGAGTTGTACCTGTGTAACAAGGTGCTCATCCCAGGGGATGGCTGCGATGCCCCTGGTGGCTGCTCTGCCTTTGCTTGGTCTGATCTACTAAGGAACTCTCTCTGCTTGACTGCCACAGCTTTGAAGGATGGGAGGCTTCCCCAGAGCTTTCCAAGCTGGGTCTCACTCTCCGCTGTCACAGGCTAATTATTTGCCTTGGGGTACCTGAACCTAACTTGAAGCTGGGCCACCTCAGGTCTTTATATCCTTGCTGAGACTTGGCCTGCCCAGTCTCAGTCCCCTTTTTCCTTTGGGCTGGTTCCCATAGCCAGACCCAGTGCACTGGCTTCTGATCCGCCTTGTCCTGGCCTTCCTCAGGCATTAAGCCTACTTTGGCTCTTGTTAGGCCTTTTGCCCCATAACCTGCCCTTCTCTGGGCAGATTAATACATGAGCCAGCTGGGTCCAGGCCTAGGCCCAGGCACAGAGGCCCCTGCCAAACACTGCATCTGCTTGCACCTATGAGGTTTCTGTCCAGGTGGGACCACCCACCATCGTGGCTTCCACCCAGGTTCAGGTCTGGTGCTGTGAGGACTGTGGCTGGCAGGTTCCTTCCAGTGATGGACAGGTTGGGGACTGCCTGCAGTGTGAGTAATGCCTCCTAGTAGTCCTTCTCAGAGACCAGGTAATAGAACTACAGGAGGAGGTGATGGGGCTCCAAAGCATCCTCTGCCACGAGGAGTTCATTGGTGAGAGAGACCCAACTGTAGCTGTATACTACAGACCATCAAACCAGGTGGAGGAGCTCAATCTGGAGTTCTTTCAAGAACTGGCAGAGGCCGTGCGAGCATGGGACATGGTTGTTATGGGTGACTTCAGTTACCAAGACATCTCTTGGGAGGAACACTCGGCTAAGTTGGATTGGTTGCATTGCTTCCTGACCTGTATCAAAGTGTAGATGCTGCTGGCAGTGCCACCCCGCCACTGGCACTGCCGGCAGCATCTGCAGGCAGTCCATGATCACCCCGGCCGCTGCCACCGCTGCCAACAGCACCTACGGGTGGTCGCTGACCCATGGTTGGCACTCACCACCCCCCATCCTTGCTGTCAACAGTGCCAGCGGCATCTGCGGGAGCTCCCTGCTCACCACCGCCGGGCTCCTGCTGCTGCACTCCTGCCGGTGCAGCCATGCCTCCCATGCACCATTCATGGCCTGGGGAACAGAAACCACAAAACCATCATGTTCACTGTCCATCGTAAGGCAGGAAAATCAGCTAGCAGAGTTGAAGTTTTGAACTTCAAAAAAATGAACTTCAACAGGCTCAGGGCAATAGTAGGGGAAGCGCTGTGGGACCAGGGACCGAAGGTGAAGGGAATGCACGAAGAGTGGTTGTTCCTCAAGGACACGATCCTCAAAGCACAAAAGAAGTCCATTCCCATGTGGATGAAAGGTAGCAGAAGGGTTGCTAAGACCTCTTGGCTTAATAAGGATATCACAGTCCTCTTGAAAAAGAAGAAAGAGACATGCAAACAATGGGAGCTTGGGACAGTCCCCATGGAGGACTACACAACAATATCCCGCACTTGTAGGGAGCGGATTAGAAAGGCTAAGGCAGCAACTGAATTTAAACTAGCAACAGGAATCAAGGACAATAAGAAGTCCTCCTTTAGGTATGTGGGGAACAGGAGGTAAACAAATAGAAGCATGGGGCCATTGCTTAACAACTCATGACAGCTGGTTACTGGCACTCAGGAGAAAACTGAACTACTGAATGACTACTTTGCTTTGGTATTTCACCAGACTAAGGGGAAAATCATACTAGATAAGGTTCAGAATGGGCATGGTTAGAATGACTGCCTTCCTACTGTTGACGTTAAGCTGGTCCATGATCAGTTAGAAAAGTTAGATGTTTATAAGTCAGCGGGACCAGATGAACTTCATCTGAGAGTGCAGAAGGAGCTGGCTGAAGTAATCGTGGGACCTCTGGCAAAACTCTTCCGAAACTCATGGCACTCAGGGGAGGTCCCTGAAGACTGGAAAAGGGCCAATGTTGTGCCCATATTCAAGAAGGGGAGGAGAAAGGACCCAGGCAACTATAGGCCAATTAGCCAAACTTTTATCCCAGCGAAAATCCTGGAAAAATTCATCAAGGAGTCTATGTGTGATATGCTTGCTGAAGGTAGGATTCTGAACAACAGCCAGCATGGCTTCATCATGGGCAGGTCTTGTCTTACCAATATCATTTCCTTCTATGACCAGGTAACTCGCCACCTGGGTAAGAGAGAGGAAATCGACATTGTATACCTAGACTTCCAAAAGGCCTTTGATCTGGTATCCCATGATACTGCCACGGGAAAATTAGAGGATTGTGGGCTTAGCTGCTCAACAGCTGGGAAGCTGGCTGTGGGGTAGGACCCAGAAAGTTCTAATGAATGGATCTGTGTTGTCCTGGCAAGTGGCCAGTGGTGTCCCTCAGAGGTCCGTGCTTGGTCCAGTGCTTTTCAACATCTTTATCAATGATTTGGATGTGGGAGCGAAGAGCTCACTGGCTAAGTTCAAGGATGACACCAAGTTATGGGGGAGCATGGTCACACTTGAAAATAGGCTGCAGATACAGGTGGACCTAGACAGGCTGGCAAGTTGGGCTAATTGGAACCAGATGAAGTTCAACATTGAGAAGTGTAAAGTGCTCCATCTGGGGATGAACAATCCCCAACATACTTACATGCTCACTGGCACCAAAATGACTAGCACCATGACTGAAAGGGACATAGGGGTAATAACAGACCATAGTATGAACATGAGCTATCAGTGTGATGCTGTAGCCAGCAGGACAAACAATACTCTGGCATGCATCAACCAATGCACCTCAAGCAAAACCAAGGAAGTGATTCTTCCACTTCACTCAGCACTGGTGAGATTGCAGCTGGAGTACTGCGTCAAGTTCTGGGTGCTGCACTTCAACAAGGGTGTGGAAAAGCTTTAGAGAGTCCAGAGAAGACCCACCCATATGATCAGAGACTTACAAGGCAAGCCATACAAGGAAAGGCTGAAGGACTTGGGTCTCCTTGGCCTAAAAAAGAGAAGGCTGAGAGGGGACTTGGTAGCAGCTTACTGCTATATCAGAGGAATACATCAAGGGCCTAACGAACAACTGTTCACCAGGGAACCCTTGGGGAAACCAGGATTAATGGCCACAAATTCCTGGAAGACCATTTCAGGCTTACCATTAAGAAAAACTTCTTCACAGTTAGGGTGTCTAGACTGTGGAATAAACTCCCTCCAGAGGTGGTGCAATTGCCTACTCTGAAAATCTTCAAGAGGAGACTGGATGGTTACCTTGCTGGGGTCACCTGACCCCAGTTGTCCTTTCTGCCTAGTGCAGCAGGGCTGGACCCAATGATCTTGTGAGGTCCCTTCCAGCCCCTTACAATCTATGAATCTATGATTCAGTGCTGGAGGAGACTCTGGGACTGTGGAGGAAAAAATGCCAGAGGCAGTGCTAGAGAAGAGAGAAGACATGGACTCTTAAGAGGGTGGAAGCTGGAGGCTTCTGACCTCCTGCTGCAAGCAGAGATCTTCACCTCCACCAGTAGCGGTTCATCTGGAAAACAGATGTGCAGCCCTATCAGCAGAGAGGGAGGAGCACATTCCATTGGTGGAGGACAACATTCCAGGCCTCCCCAAGGTGGGAAGTTTCGAGACGACCACCACCAAGAAGAAGCAATGGGTGGTGGTGATTGGAGACTCCCTTCTGTAGAGAACAGAGGGAACCAGCTGCTGACCTGACCTGACCTCAGGAAATCTGCTTCTTGCCTGAAGCTCAGATTCGAGATGTCATGGAGGAAATACTGAGACTCATTTGGCCCTCTGACTACTATCCCATGCTGCCCATCTATGTGGGCACCAATGATACTGCCAGGGAAGACCCTGAGTGTATCAGAAGTGACTACAGGGATTTGGGTGCAAGGGTGAGGGGGTCTAGGGATCAGGTTGTGTTCTTGTTGATCCTTTCAGTCAAGGGAAAGGACCCAAGCAAGAGCAGGTGCATCCTGCAGATCAACACCTGGCTTCCCAGGTGGTGTTGCCAGCAGAGCTTTGGCTTCTTTGACTATGGGGTGTTGTTCCAAGAAGAAGGATTGCTGGGAAGAGATGGAATTCACCTTACAAAGAGAGGGAAAAGCATCTTCACAGACAGGGTTGCTAACCTAGTGAGGAGAGTTTTAAACTAGGTTTGCTGGGGGATGGAGACTAAAGCCTTAAGGTAAGTGGGGGAAGGGGAGACCTGGAGGAAGAGCGAGCAGGAGAGGGCATTAGGGGAGGTGCTTTCATACTTCTTGAGAAATCAGGGCAATTGACTAGTTACCTCAGGTGCCTGTACACAAATGCACGGAGCCTGGGAAACAAACAGGAAGAATTGGAAGTCGTTGCACAGTCAGAACTATGATGCATTTGGAATAATGGAGACTAAGTGCTCCAGTCATGTGAGCTATCCCACCATCATGGATGGGTACAAACTGTTCAGGAAGGACAGGCAGGGGAGAAGAGGAGGAGGAGTTGCACTGTATGGAAAAGAGCCATATGATTGCTCAGAGTTCCAGTATGGAACTGGAGATAAGCCTGTTGAGAGTCTCTGGGTTAGGGGCAGAGGGGACAGCAACAAGGGTCATGTCATGGTGGGGTCTGCTATAGATCACCAGACCAGAAGGAAGGGGTGGATGAGGCTTTCTTCAAACAGCTAGTGGAAGTTTCCCGACCACAAGCCCTGGTTCACATGGGAGACTTCAATCAGCCTGACATCTGCTGGAAGGGAAATACAGCAGTGTGCAAGCAGTCCAGGAAGTTTTTGGACAGTTCTGGAGTGGCCATCTACAGGCCATGCTCTTCTTGGCCTGCTGGTCACAAATAGGAAAAAATTGGTGGGTAATGTACTAGTGGAGAGCAACTTGGGCAGCAGTGACCATGAGATGATAGAGTTCAGGATCCTGAGGAAAGGAAGGATGGAGAGCAGCAGAGTAAGGACCCTGGACTTCAGAAAAGCAGACTTCAACTTGCTCAGGGAACCCATGGGCAGGATCCCCTGGGAAGCCAGTCTGAGTGGGAGAGAAGTCCAGGAGAGCTGGCTGTACTTCAAAGAAGCCTTACTGAGAGTGCAGGAACTAACCATCCTAATGTGCAAGAAGATTAGCAAGTATGGCAGAAGACCAGCTTGGTTAAGGAGGGAACTCTTCAGTAAACTAAATCACAGAAAGGAAGCTTATAAGATGTGGAAACTTGGACAAACAACTAGGGAAGAATATAGGAGAATTGCTTGGGCATGCAGGGATGAAGTCACAAAGGTCAAAGTGTAATTGGAGTTGCAGTTAGCAAGGGATGTGAAGGGTAACCAGAAAGGTTTCTACAGGTATGTCAGTAGCAAGAGGAGGATCAGGGAAAATGTGAGTTCCTTACTGAAAGGGGGAGGCAACCTTGTGACAGAGGTTGCAGAAATGGCTGATGTACTCAATGCCTATTTCACCTCAGTCTTTACAGACAAGGTAAGCTCCCAGACTACTGAACCAGGCTTCACAGTTTGGGGAGGACAGGAGCATCTAATAGTGGCAAAAGAACGGTTAGGGCCTATTTAGAAAAGCTGGACATATGCAAGTCCATGGGGCCAGATGGTTTGCACCCAGGGGTGTTGAGGGAATTGGCTGTTATGATTGCAGGCAATCAAGAGAGGTCCCGGATGATTGGAAAAAGGGCAAACATAGTGCCCATATTTAAGAAAGGGAAAAAAGAGGATCCAGGGAACTAGAGTCAGCCTTACCTCAGTCCCTGGAAAAATCATGTCATCAAGGAATCCATTTCTAAGGACTTGGAAGAGAAGAAGGTGATCCAGAACAGTTAGCATGGATTCACCAAGGACAAGTCATGACTGACCAACCTAATTGCCTTCTATGATGTGATGACTTGCTCCATGGATGTGGGAAGACAAGTGGATATGGTATATCTTGATTTTTAGCAAGGCTTTTGATACGGTCTTCCACAACATTCTTTCAGGCAAGCTAAGGAAGTATGGGCTGGATGAATGGACTGTAAGGTGGATAGAAAACTGGCTGAAGCATTGGGCTCATAGAGTAGTAATCAATGGCTCAATGTCTAGTTGGCAGCCAGTATCAAGTGGAGTGCCCCAGGGGTTGGTCCTGGGGCTGGTTTTGTTCAATGTCTTCATCAATGACCTGGAAGATGGCATAGAGTGCATCCTCAGCAAGTTTGCAGATGACACCAAGGCGGGGGTGGGGGGTGGGGAATAGTAGATACACTGGAGTAGTAGATACACTGGAGGGTAGGGCTAGGATTCAGTGTGACCTAGGTAAATTGAAGGATTGGGCCAAAAGAAATCTCATGATGTTCAACAAGGACAAATGTAAAGTCCTGCACTTAGGGCGGAACAATTCCATGCACCAGTACTGGCTGAGGGCTGACTGGCTGGGCAACTCTGCAGAAAAGGACCTGGGGGTTACAGTGGACAATAAGCTGAATATAAGCCAGCAGTGTGGCCTTGTTGCCAAGAAAGCTAATGACATACTGGGCTGCAGTGATAGGTGTATTGTCAGCAGGTCCAGGGAAGTGATTATTCCTTTCTGTTCAGCACTGGTGAGGTCACATCTGGAGTACTGTGTCCAGTTTTGGGCTCCCCACTACAGAAAGGATGTGGACCAATTGAAGAGAGTTCAGCAGAGGGCAACAGCAATGGTTTGGGGCCTAGGGCACATGACTTATGAGGAGAGGCTGAGGAAACTGGGCTTATTTAGTCTACAGAAGAGAAGACTGAGGGTGGATTTAATAGCAGCCTTCAACTACCTGAAGGGGGGTTCAAAAGAGGATGGAGCTAGACACAGATGACAGTCATGGAGCAAATGTCTCAAGTTGCAGCAAGGGTAGTTTAGATTAGATGTAAGGAAGAATTTTCTCATTAGGAGGGCAGTAAAACACTGGAACAAGTTACCCAGAGAGGTTGTGGAATCTCTGTCCTGGGAGTTTTTTAAGAACCAGCTATACAAAAGTTTGGCTGGGATTATCTAGTTGGGGATGGTCCTGCTTTGAGCAGGGGGTTGGATTAGATGAGCTCCTGAGGTCCCTTCCAACCCTAATTTTCTATGATTCTATACTCCAAATGTGAAAGAATGTGAGATGCTGTATTTTCCTTAAAGAGAATCTTAATGCCCTTCAGCAAACCAGATGGTGAGGAGCGTTTGGACATGAATAATAAATCTTTCTACCGAAATAAATACTCCATTTGTGGTGATACTAGCTATGACATAAATAGAATTTTTCATGCCATCTACAATCCACCCATTAAATTCTGTCTGGAATTACTATGTTCCTAATATGCTTCTGGTTATACCTACCAAAAAAAATTATAAAACTCAATCTACTGAAAAAATATTTCCTTCCTTCCTTTCTCCTGATCTGGAATTACAATCCAAACCCTTACAGTGCTAAGGCTCTAAATAAGCAGATTTAAATCTTACATCCATTTCAAGGTTAAGGCTTGGTATCTTTTGAATCTCCAATTACTTTATTTACATCCTTGGATAAAGGACATTCTTCTTTTGGGTATGACACTGTACCTGCTTCTGTATTTGCAAGTCCTACTTTTATGTTAGCTACAAGCCCCAGCTGCATGGGAAAGGAGCTAGGAGGCAACAGTATGGAAGTTGTATGGTTCTGGCAACTAAAGACCCTGTGGAAAGTAACCAGGAGGTGAAGGAAGCAGGTGAGGGGGGACACAATTTATCAAACGGTCAGCTCTGTAGGGATCAGAGAAAGTACTACCCAATTAGGGCAACTGTCGCAGGGCACTAAGATGCCTGCTCCTAGAAGAGCAGAAACTACCTGGGGAGAGCCCACGGAGATAGACAGAAGCCCAGGTGCAGGTTACCAGGGCAGCAGGCTAGAGAATAAATTAGCCTGCAGCTGCACGTGGTCAGCTGACCAGAAGAGGCAGGACCGTGGGCCCATATAAATGGCAGGCTGGAGCTAGCAGCCAGAGGGGAAGGATCTTTCAGGGAGGAAGTATGTAGTGATGCTGCAACTGCCTGGTATGCTGCACCTAGGGCTAAGGGGAGTCTATGAGCTCCACAGGTACCCTTGCCTACTAGAAACTTGGTGCCAGAGATGGAATCTGATTCTTTTAAAGGGGCAGAGCACGCCCTGATCTTTTGTGTTATGTTATAGCCCAGGGGCTTATGTCTTGTTTGCTGTTGTATAACACTGGTGGTTTGGGTGAGGCTATTTGGGGAGGGAGGAGGCCTCATTGGGGGGCCCCACTACAGTGTGGGGACCCCAGCACCAGCAAGACAGGGTGCAGCATTTGGGGTGCACAGACCCCAGCGCCAGTGAGACGGGGCTGCAGAGAGCCCAGGCGCCAGTGAGGTGCAGAGGCAGGGTTGTGGAGAGCCCAGAGAGGACAAGGGAGGCCAGTTCACAGTAAGGCCCAGACCGGACAATGTCAATGCCAATGCCATCTGTGAGGCTTGGGGCGTGGTAAAGGGATGGTTTGGAGCCACGCATATAGCCCATAAGGCTGGGGATCTATGGGGTCTAGGGAAGTCTATTGGGACCATGTCCAATCGGATGTGAAGGCAGCCTCCCTACATTACATTTTACATCAAGATTCAGAGATTTCAGAGATTTCATAGACATTAGGGCTGGAAGGGACCTCAGAAGATCATCGAGTCCAGCCCCCCTGCCCAAAGGGCAGGAAGTCAGCTGGGGTCATAGGATCCCAGCAAGATAAGCATCCAATTTACTCTTGAAGGTGTTCAATGTAGGTGCTTGAACCACCTCCGATGGCAGGCTGTTCCAGACCTTGGGGGCTTGGACTGTAAAGAAGTTATTTCTTATGTCCAGACTGAAACAGTCTTGCAGTAGTTTATAACCATTCAACCTCCTCATCCCTTGGGGCACTCTGATGAACAAACGTTTCCCCAGATACTGATGGTCACCCCTGATAAACTTATAGGTGGCCATCAGATCACCCCTGAGCCTGCGCTTTTCCAGGCTAAAGAGCCTCATAGATCTCAGCCTGTCATTGTAAGGTCTGTTTTCTTGACCTCTGATCATGCACGTGGCTCTTCCCTGGACTCTTTCAAGCTTCTCCACATCCTTTTTGAATTGTGGAGCCCAAAACTGGACACAGTACTCCAGCTGCAGCCTCACCAAGGCCGAGTACAAGGGGAGAATGATGTCCCGGGATTTGCTTGAGAAGCATCTATGGATGCAAGCCAGCGTTTTGGTCACTTTACTAGTTGCAGCATTGCATTGAAGCAAAGTTTGTTGTCATCGGCAAACTTGGCCAGTCTGCTTCTGACTCCAGTGTCCACATCATTAATGAAGATGTTGAACAATATGGGTCCAAGGACAGAGCCTTGGGGGACGCCACTGGTCACAGGACACCATGATGATTGACTTCCATCAATTACCACCCTCTGGGTCTGACCATGGAGCCAATTTCCCAGCCAGCAGATTGTGGTGGACCCAAGGCCACAATTGGGCAGTTTCGCCAAGAGGTGATCATGGGATACCAGATTGAAGGCTTTTTTGAAGTCAAGATATATGACATCAATCTCTTCTCCCATGTCATAAAAGGAAATGAGATTGGTCAAGCAAGACCTACCCACTACAAACCCGTGCTGGCTATCCCTCAGGATGTTGGCGTCGGCCAGTCCATTAAGGATGGCCTCTTTAATATACTTTTCTAAGATCTTCCCCGGGATAGAAGACAGGCTGATGATCCTATAGTTTGCCGGATCCACTTTCCTCCCTTTCTTGAAGATAGGCCCCACATTGGCCTTCTTCTAGTCTTCAGGTACTACACCAGAGCATGTGGCAGGTGAGAAGAGAGGGTGCCCATCAGGCCAAATTGGCATGGTCGAGGGGCCTTAGCAGATCACGGCCATCCTTAGGGACCCCATCCCATGATAGCAACCCTTTCTGGGGGAGGATCTGAGATCTTACCATGACATTTTTAATAATCCTAATGGTGTAAGACCCCCCACACCCCTTTTCTAATATCTTTAAATTAGAAACGTTATAATAAAAATAAATAAAAAACCCTCTAACTAGATCAATATGCCATTTGAGCAATTGATATATGTAGACTCAAGGGAAAAAGGGTTTAGATACAATTTTAAGAGAGAACCATATGGATAGGAATATTTAGCAAATGAAAACATGGCAAATGAAACCTGGGGAAAGAAACTGAATTGGAGTAATGGAGAGAAATATGGGAACTGAGTTGTTGTTTTTCTTCTGTATATATTTTACACAAAGAATTTTTTACAAAATACTCTGCAGAAAGTATGCATCTCCAGCTAGGATCCAGCACAGAACAATCTTTCTCTATCTTCTTTGGAACTGCCATTCAGGTAGTTGAAGGCTGTTATTAAATCCCCACTCAGTCTTCTCTTCTTCAGACTAAATAATCCCAGTTCCCTCAGCCTCTCCTCATAAATCATTTGCAACAGACCTCTAACCATTTTCTTTGCCCTCCACTGGACTCTCTCCAATGTGTCCACCTCTCTTCTGTACTGGGAGGCCCAAAACTGAACATGGTACTCTAGTTGTGGCCTCACAAGTGCTGAATAGAGGGGAATAATTACTTCCCTTGATCAGCTGGCAACACTCCTACTAATACAGTCCACTATGCTGTTAGCCTCTTTGCAACATAGGTGCATTGTTGGTTTCTGTTCAGTTTATTGTCCATTGTAACCCCCTGGTCCTTTTCTACAGAGCTGCTGCTTAGCCAGTTAGTCCCTAGTCTGTACTGATGCATGGTATTGCTTAGAAATGAATTCCTTGAGTGCCTGCTCCATCATTTTTCCAGGAACTGAGGTGAAGCTGACTGATTTTTAGTTCCTCGGATCTTCCTTCTCCTCTTTCTTAGGGATGGGCACTATATTTGCCCTTTTCCAGTCATCCTGGATCTCTCCTGATTGCCATGAGTTTTAAAAGATAATGGCCTATGGTTCTGCAGTCACATAGGCCAACTCCCACAGCACCCTGGGGTGCATCACATCCAGCTCCATGGACTTGTATGCATCAAGCTTTTCTAAATAGCCCCTAGACTGTTCTTTTGCCACTGATGGCTACTCACTTTCTTCCCAAATAGTGCTGCCAGGTGCAGTTGTCTGGTAACTAACCTTGCCTGTAAAGAGGTAAAAAAGGCATTGAGTACTTCAGCCTTTTCCACATCATCTGTAGCTAGGTTGCCTCCCCCATTCAGTAAGGGACCCAGACTTTCCCTGATCTTACTTGTAGAAACCCTTCTTCTTACTAGGCCTATGTTAATAGGGAACTATTAGATTTGGATTCCGCCGATTTGGATGCCAACGATTTTATTCGGAGCTCTGAATCGTTTTTTCACTTCAATTCAGAGAGTCGGCCATAGAGTATAATGGGGAGTCAATGAAATATCTATAACTTTGTTTTTAGTCTGATTTGAATGAAACCTGCAGGGGTGGTAGCCTCTGCCGAGAGCATGAAGTCTGCCAAGCTTCAAGATGATAGGTGCAGAAGTTTCCATTAATTACACCTTAAGCTGCTGACAAGCAAAACTCATGACATAGGTGACACTGTGTGTGTATTAAGGCACAGCGGGGTGAAAACTGCTGGCCTTCTAGGCCCTGCTGCGACCACAAAGCCTGCCAGCTGTCCAGGAGATAGGTGCAGGGGGAGTCTGGGTTCTGGGGCCCTGCACCTTTGGCTGCTAACAGGCAAAACTCGTGATGTGGGTGGGTGACATTGTGTGTGTGTGCGTGTGTGTGTTAAGGTGTGCCCTCACTGGCGCTGGGGCCTCTACAAAACACAGTAGTGGGCCCCGGGGGAGCCTCTTCCTCCCCTACAACCTCAGTCTGGTCCACCACTTTACTTGACAAGAGGTAGCAGTGCAGGTTAAAGTGCAGAGGTACCTGGGGAGTCAGATGTCTGGCAGGTTGCAGTGTGTCAGAATTCCACTGTCTAATCTATATTGAGTCCATGAGTTTCTGTACCTACTACCTAGGAGGCTGATGAAGTACAGTTCATAGGCCTAGCTCTGAAAAGTGGTTTGTATATTCAAACAAGCACGTAATCTCATCACCAAAATTTCCTACAGCTCAAAACACAAAACCTGCCATCTATCTCCAGTACCCCCACAAACTGCACACCAGAATCTATCAAAGACAACAATACCCACCTATGTGTGGGGGCACATTCCTTACCAAAAAAACAATCTGCCTCCAGTCTCTCAGGCCTGATCCTGAAAAGGAACAAATCACAATGCAAACCACTTTTCACAGCTGGGCCTATAAACTTCACTTCATCAGCCTCCTAGGTAGTAGGTACAGAAACTCATGAACTCAATATAGATTAGACAGTGGAATTCTGACACACTGCAACCTGCCAGACATCTGACTCCCCACTGTCCCAGGTACCTCTACACTTTTACCTGTGCTGCTACATCCCCGTTTCTCCCCCACCCCAGCCTGTCCCTCTCCCCCTGACACTTCTATTTCCATTTTTACTAACTGACTTTCTTGCCTGTATTGTGTGCCAGGCCAGCCTCTGGCTTCTTTACTATTCCTTCCATCCAAGACTAGGAGATGCACCAACTGCAGGCACTTCCTCAGCCTGACAAAGGGTTTTTCAATGTAAAAGCTGGCATCCTGAGCAGCTAAGCCGAGCACACTGTGAGCCTCATAACTGCACTGCAACCAGCAAGCATCAGGCCTGTCAAAGACATGACAGGTCTGGGTGTTCCCCAGCCAGGACTGTGTGCATGCGTGCGTTAGCTGGAGGTTATGGTGCTTCCTACCTGCCTTTCACCAGGGGATCATTGGTCCTGGCATTTATGGGGCAGCTGCACCACCAGCAGTCCCACCAGGCCTCTCTACCCTGGCAGGGTGCAGTTTTAGTGGTCATGCCCAGGACCTGGGGCTTCCTCCTTACTCATAGCCCCAGCCCATACCTCCAAGTTCATCTGGGCAGGGAAGCAAGCTCAGCAGGGATATGTTCTTCCCCTGTTGGCTGGTGATGCAGTGAGTGCCTCGTCCAGCTGAGAGCAGGGTATTACCTGGTTTTTAAAAAAAATCAAAAAAGGAAATCAGTGTAGATGGAGTGAGGAGGGTGGAACTCAGTCCATCTGCTGGTGGATCTTGGGGAACCCCAGCAGCGGGAGGTTCTCCATGAAGAATACCAGCTGCTCCACCAAAGCAAGATCCAAGCAGGCATGGTGGGATGTCACAACTTCCCCAGCAATGCTGAACACCCTCTTGCTTGGAACACTGGTTGGACAGGACAGGTGTTGCTGGGCAACCATGGCCAGATCATGCCACATCTGGCTGCAGCTTGCCCAGTAGGCCAAGGGCTCACAATCCAGTGGCTCCACATCCTCAGTGAGATAGGTAGCGCAGAGGCTGCCTGAGGCTGGGGTCTGGTGCATTTGGACCCCAGCATTGAAGCCATGCCAATGGCCCACATTGGCAGTGGCTGGTGTGGAGGAGACTGGCTGGGGCTGGGGGGGCTGGCATGGGAAAGAGGATCCCCCTCTTCCATATCCCCTTGCCTCTGCACTTTGGCCTCCCTGACTTTGTGACTAGCACCTGCATCCAGTGATCAAGGGTTTTGGTGCTGCCAGTGCACACACTCCCCTTGACCCTCGGGTTGCACATGCCCACCATCATGTGGACCATACTGGACCACAAGGGATCCAGCCATCTCCTGATGCCCTCCTTCAGCCACTTCACCAGTGCCTGCACATCTGGTGACAACAGCCTGCCCCAGCCAGGAACATTGATCCCCTGGAACTTCTCCATTTGGTTTTCAAGTTTCTTCACTATGGGGATCACCTGGCTGAGGAGGGCATTGCCAGCGCTAAGGGTCTCAGTGCCCTCGAGAAAGGGCTTGAGGACCACCAAGATCTGGGAGATGGTACCCCACTCAGATCTGTTTGGTGGGCCGCTGATCCTGATCTCCCCAAGCAAGGGGAGATCTGTTTCTCCACCAGTCTTTCGAACATCAGGTATGTGGAGTGCCACTGAGTTTCTACATCCTGCATGATTTTGTTCTGCGGGATGCTCAGCTCTGCCTGTTTCTCCCGCAGTATCTTGCCCCCCTTGATGCAACAGTGGAATTAGCCTGCCACCTTCCTGCATTTTGAAATAACCTGGCTTGTAGCAGTACTGGTGGCAGTGCCATCACCAGCAGCCTTGCTCCCCTCCAAGGCATCCCTGACTATGAGGTGCAGCCTGTGTGCCACACAGCGGATGCCAACAAAGTTGGCATCATGGACAGCCTTCACCATATTGGCCCTGTTGCCGGTGACCATGAACCCACGAGTGAGCTTGACCTGCCCAATGAGCCACCCCTGCACCATGTGGTTCATGGGACCCATGATCTCCCTTGCCATGTGGGACTCATCCAGCACCTTGACTTGGAGAAGGGCCCACCAATGGCCTGACTGATTGCACCAGTGCCCTGTGAGAGAGAGGTAGGTGTGATCACCACCCTGGCTGCTCCAGATGTCAGAGGTGAAATGGAAGGCTACCTGTGGCCCTGGCTTGCACAGCTCCTCCCTCAAGTACTGCCTGCATGCCTCATCAGGGAGGGCACCACCATCCTGCTAAAGGTGGTGTGTGCAGGTACTTTGTAAGATGGAGCCACAAGCACCATGAGCTGCCTGAACCCTGGCTGCTCAACTAGGGAGAAGAGCTAGCTATCCAGAGCAAACATCTCCCCAATGATCTGGGTGATCTCGCTTGCCTTTGCAACTTACCTCCCTTTCTGTCCACTTTTCCCCCATTGTTCCAGGGTGGCCTGCCTCTGCTTTGCGGGGAAGGAGGCTTTGGAGCAAGCAGGGGACTTTCCTTTCAGCATGCTTGCACTGGTGCCAGGCTGACCAGCAAGAAGGGCAAGGGGGTGCTGCCTACTGAGATGCAGCAGCATCGCCATGGTGGAAAAGTGTTTCATATCCTTGCCTAGGCTGATGTGCCTTCACCAGTGCTGGCAGATAGCAAACCTGGGATCATCTGCCAGCTCAAAATGCTCCCAGACTACACTACTCACTAGCTTCTGGATTGAGGGTGGGGATGCTGCCTTATCCCCCTCCTCAGCAGGCTGAGGCAGCCCCGCAGGAGGAGCTGCCTCAGCTGAGCCACTTGCCTGAGCCTCCACAACCTCAACCTCCTCCAAGGTGCTGCTTTCCAGAGAAGGAGACCTGGGTCTAGGGGAACTCTGAAGGATGTGGAGCACAAACTCTGATTCTCCCTCGGTCCTCAGAATTGCTTGAGCCAGGGTGCTCAGCTCCTCTGGTTCCAGCTCCAGTTCCTCCTCTGGCAGTGGGAGGTTCATGCTGGGAGATGACATTGAGGTGAAGGAGACAGTGATTCCGTTGCTGATGCCTATTTCTAGACTTAGGGGAGGTGGTGCAGGTGCAGGGATGTCAGGTACAGGTACTGCTCCAACCTCCTTGCTTCTGCTGGCAGCAGAAGTGTCATGGCTGCTTGGGAAGAGAATGCGTCTATGTTTGGGGGGCGGGGGGGGCTTGCACCTCTAGCTCTCCCCCTACCTGCTCTCCCTCCCCTGCCAGAAGACCTGGCACCTGCCTTTCCAGCATGCTTCATATTAATCTCTTCTGTGCTGCCAAAGGGGTGTGTGTGTGACTCCATTTGTGTTGTGTATTTTCTTTTTTTGTGTTGCATGTGTGCACTGAACCTTGGTTTGATTGTTTGATTCACTAATAAGTATGAGGCCTATGTAAAAAATGTGTGTTGTCTGTCTTCTTCTCTGCTGGGATGTGTTTATTTTTATGAATTCTGAATGTGGAGCGTGACTCAGTTGTGTGTTTTATTCCCCCTGTGTTTCGTACGTGCACTGGACCCTGCTTTGATTATTAATAATTATATATGGTGTCTTCTGTGATTTTCTATTAATGTGAATGTGTGACTACTACTGTACTTCTTGTTCTTCTGTGTTGTAATGTGTACCTAAAATAATACAGCTCCTTCTAAGATCCTGAGTTCTGTGTTAGTCTCAGTCTGAAGTCTTAGACTGGACATTAGGAAGAACTTCTTCACAGTTAGAGTGGCCAAAGTCTGGAATGGGCTCCCAAGGGAGGTGGTGCTCTCCCCTACCCTGGGGGTCTTCAAGAGGAGGTTAGATAGGCATCTAGCTGGGGTCATCTAAACCCAGCACTCTTAGGGGGTCGGACTTGATGATCTACTGAGGTCCCTTCCGACCCTAACATCTCTGAATCTCTGACTTCTGTGTTGTCTTCAGTCTCTATGTAAACTAATTATAATAATATTAATAACTAATAACTACTATATATAATCTGACTCTCTTCTTCTCCTATGAATATCTGATTTTTCTTCTTCTATGTGTGTATATTATAAGTGTGTATGTGCAATCTGTGTGCCTCCCTGCACAGTGATGGATCACACTGCCAGGGAAAACAGTGAGTTTTGGGTTTTTTTGCAAGCTTTGAAAAAGAGCAAATATAAATTGAAAGAAATGAATTGGATAGGATTAAGTAAAGAGATGCTAAGCTAAATCCTATCCAATCCTTTCTAAGAACAAAAAGGAGCAGGCAAGTTGCAACTGAACGACTATGAAGCACACCAGGCAGCACAGTACCTTTCTGATGCTGTTGCTCACTCAGAACCAGCTCACAAAAAGCACAGCAAGCCTGTAGACAGAGGCTTTTATGCTGTTTCTATGTCCCTCCCCCAGACACTGTAATTTGAAGTGCAGTTAGAGAAAAATCATACACACTGGCCAGTTAAACATGTCAGTCCTTCCCCCACTGCTCCCCCTCCCCCCTTCTCCCCCTCCCTCTTCTAAGTTTCTGTTTCCCCATACAGACAGCCCTCTGAATCACCAGATCTTTTCCGAATTAATAGCAGTCTGCAACTACCTGAAGCGGGGTTTGAAAGAGGATGGAGTTATGCTATTTTCAGTGGTGGCAGATGAGAGAACAAGAAGCAATGGTCTTAAGTTGCAGCAAGGGAAGTTTAGTTAGATATTCAGAAGAATTTTCTCACTAGGAGGGTAGTATAACACTGGAACAGGCTATTGAGTGAGGTTGTGGAGTCTCTACCTCTGTATATACTATATGTAGTTGTGTGAATTTTATTTTTACACAAATCCCACACTACTTAAGGAATTCATACACACAGAAATAGAGATATAAGAACAGATTTGTCTGCCAAATACTCATAGAATGTCTGACCACCTAGTGGCAGCCATTTTATGTAATACCTTATATTTTGCATTGAATATATCCTTGTATGGAACTGAATACGCTTTACAGATATTAATGAATTAAGCCTTAATATAGCCATGTGAACTAATTATTATTTACATTTTACAAATACAACTTGCTCATGGTGGCAAAGCAAGTCTGAGAGACAGGTAGGAGTATAACCCAAGTTTCAAGGCATATGGCTGATCCAAAGATCACTAGCATCAATAGGAGTCTTTCCATTATTATTACTATGTAGGAAATAGGATAATGTTATGGATACATCAACATTGACTGCAGGATAAACTGGGGAGAGGCTTTCCATTTTTGCTCTGAGGTGGACTATTTAGCAAAAGCTAAATTGCAGTAATTTGTCCCTGATGCTAAGCTACTATAGTTTAGCTTCCATTCACCATAGGGTAAGAGCATGCACATGGGCAGTTACTGTGAAACAGTTTGTCTGGCAAAGCCCTGTCCCGTTTTGCCTCTTGTTAAATTGTTCAGGTGCCCATACCAGGAGACACCAAGTGGGTTGCCAGAAATTTCAGTTTCAGTGAAACTTTTCTTGTTTATTAAAGATTTTGAGGAATATATAATATTAAAATATTGTATTCACTAATAACACTATTTTGAGAGAAAAAAGAAAATACAGAAGATTTGTAAGTATTTGAACAGATTAAGCTTGTCTGATGGAATTTCCTCTATAGAAACTAACCTAATATATGGAAATAAAAATAGGGGAAGCATGCAGTCATGTTAGATGAAACCTATTAAGAAAAAAAAAATGTATGTAGGTAAATAATGCTGATTCTACATAGAAAAAATGGGAGTTATATATCAAATCTCAACCATGTGCACAATACTTGTAGGCATTAGAAAGCAAAATTGTTACTGAGTTCATGTGAATAAAGTAAAAAGTACATGTTGCCAGAAGGTATTTTGGCATTCTAGCAGGATCTGCTTGTAAGTGCATATTTAGAATCTAATTATCTGTTCTGCTCTGGCAACCTTATTAAAGAAAAACCATTGCTAGGATTGAAAAGGTCCAGTGGAGGGCACAAAAATGTCTTGAGAACATAATTTATGAGGAAAGGGGAAGAAAAACAGATGAACCAGACTTGGCTGGCATTTGCATTTTCCAAGAGGGTAGTGAAGAGGAAGCAAAGGATTTCATTAAGGTACAAGACTTTTAAAATAAATGTTAATGTACAATAGGGTCCTATGGGTCCTATGAGTCAGACTACAAGGGGGTAGGGATGAAAGGGACTTGGTAGTGGTGGGTCTACCACAGACCCCCACACCAGGAGGAGGAGTTAGACCTAGAATTCTCGAGACAGTATGCTCAAAGGCAGTACGCTCAAAGGACCTAGTGGTCATGGGTGACCTAAATTACCTGGACATCTGCTGGGAGGAGCAGCTGGTCAGGTCTGCCTGTTCATGTAGGTTCCTAACCTGAATACAGGACCTGCACCTAACACAGGAGGTATGCAGTCCCACTAGAGGAAATGCCTTACTTGACTTGGTGCTGGCCATAGGGGAGGACTTGGTGGTGAATCTGCAGATACAAAGTAACCTAGGAGATAGTGACCACATGTTGATAGGATTCACTATCTGGTGTAAGGTGGGAAAGATAACTAGTAGGGCAGATTTGCTAGACTTCCATAAGGCCAACTTCAATGAGCACAGGAGATTAGTTAGTGGGACCGAGGGGTAATAACATCGGTGAGTTGAGAGTCCAGGAAGGGTGGGAGTTCCTCAAGGGACTGATCCTGCAGACACAGAGGGGTACCATCCCAGTACACATAAAGGGAGGCAAAAGAGCCAATAAACTGTCTTGGCTGAGCAGGGAAATTCAGGAGAGCCTACAGGGGAAAAGAGAGTCTTACAGGCCGTGGAAGCAGGGAACAGCCACCAAGGAGGATTATACCTGCTTGGCTCGCACTTGCAGGGAAGCAGTGAGGAAGGCCAAAGGAGAAACAGAACTCAGGCTGGCAACATAGATTAAGGGTAACAAAAAGTCCTTCTTTAAGTACATAGGGAGCAAGAAGAAGGTGCAGGGTAACACAGGGCTGCTACAGGATGGACTAGGGCAACTCATAACAAATAGGATGGACAAAGCTGAGCTCTTAAATGATTTTTTTGTATCTGTGTTCCTGGGCATGGATACAAACACACCTCCCAACGAGACTTTAGTCTGGCTTGAGAGAAATACCAATACACCAACAGTTAGCGCTGACCTGGTGAAGGGGCACTTGGAGGGGTTGGATGCATTTAAATTGGCAGGCCCTGATGATTTTCACCCAAGGGTACTAAAAGAATTGGCCAGTGTCATAAAGAAACCACTGGCACAACTGTTTGAGTGCTTGTGCTCAGGACAGGTCCCAGAAGACTGAAAAAGGGCCAATGTGGTCCCTATTTTCAAGAAGGGGAGGAAGGAGGACCTGGATAATTATAGGTCAGTTAGCCTCACCTGTATTCTTGGCAAGACCTTAGAAAAAATCATTAAGGATCACATTTGTGGTGGGGCCAGTGGGTAATACAATGTTAAGGGTTTATAGCGGGCAGATCCTGCCTGACTAACCAGGTCTCTTTTTTTATGACCAGGTCACAAAGTGCTTAGATGCAGGAGTAGAGGTAGATGTTATTTACTTGGATTTTAAAAAGGCTTTTGACACAGTCTCACAGCTAATTCTTACAAGTAAACTAAGTAGCTGTGATGTGGATTTGCATTAGTAGGTGCATCACGAGCAGGTCTAGGAAGGTGATACTTCCCTCCTATGCGGCACTGGTGAGGCCACAACTTGAGTACTGCATCCACTTGTGGGCGTTGCACTTCAAGAGGGAGGTGGATAACCTGAAAAGGGTTCAGAGGAGGGCTACTCATATGGTTGAGGGCCTGCAGGTAAGATCCTGTGAAGACAGATTGACGGACCTGAATCTCTTCAGCCTCCACAAGCGAAGGCTGAGAGGTGATTTAGTGGCTGGCTTCAACATCAACAGGGGGGATTAGGAGGGAATAGGGGATACTCTGTTTACAGGGAATAGGGGATACTCTGTTTACCAGGGTGCCCCTTGGGGTTACTAGAAACAACAGCCATAAACTGAAGGAGAGTAGATTTAGACTGGACATCAGGAAGAAATTCTTTATGGTGAGAGTTGCCAAAATATGGAATGGGCTTGCAAGGGAGGTGGTGCTTTCCCCTACCTTGGAGGTGTTCAAAAGGAGATTAGACAAGTACCTGGCTGGGGTTACTTGACCCAAGCGCTCTTTCCTGCCCAGAGCAGGGGGTCAGACTCAATGATTTAATAGGTCCCGTCCGACCCTAGAAATCTATGAAATCTAGGGTAATTGAAAGGGTGTGTTCATCAGACAGGGTCAGATTTTGCTACCCCTTTTCTGGCTGAATAACAGAATCAGTAGAACTACACTAGCAAGATAATACTCAAGACAAGCAAGGATGACAACATTTTTCCAACTGTAATAATTGTGATAACATATTAAAAATAATGATTTTAAACAGAACTAAGGAATGAATCCAATTCAGGTTGGCAGATGGACTTTTATTAGGAATTGAGGTAAAACCTAAACTCAGAAATACCTGCTGAGAATCAACAAAATGAACAAAGTATTGTTTCTACCCTAGTTTTCCTGCTAAACCTTTTCTATGCATCACTGGATCTATAGAAAGCTGTTAACCAGCAGCCATTGCACAGATGGTGTCATAAATTTTTTCACAGAACTGATGTGTTTTATGGTACCACAGTTTAAGCTACAGCAGCCTGTTTTATAGCTCTCTCTGGCTGCTGAAAGTAATGAGAGGAATTGCATTTTCTATGAATGTATTTGAGGCTACAATATGCATATCAGAATTGTGTGCAAAGAGCTAAATTTGAGTTTATAACCATGGAGATGAGAAGAAACGGAAAGACTATTAGCTTTGGGAATAAATAATACGAGGCCAAATCATCCTGTATTGTGAACCACAAAGGTTCCCTTGTACAGATTTCTTCAAATCTTTTGGTTAGAATGATGGGGTTTCTCTCCCTCCTTCCATAAAAAATGCAAGCCTTCAAGGGTGGTGGGGCGGGGGGGAGGGAGGGGGGCAGGGGGGCATATTTCTGCAAGGAAACGTGGGAAACAGGTTCATGAAGGCATCCTCCACATGCAGATTGAGGAGACATTATCTGTCTCATATTTATTTTATATACTGCTGCTCAAATTATACTGTTCTACTCATCAACATGGTGTTGAATTTTCCCAACATGGAGCAGTAGTGAAATGATCAATCATAAAATGCCATCTTGAAATGGAAAGTTATTTCTCCAGTCCTAAGCCCTGCCCCACTCATGGTTATTTAAATGGTTTAAGCAATTGCTCTAGTTTAGGGACTTCCAATTAAACTTGGCACCTAGCATTTTGAATCTGATCCTGGCCTCAATTAAGCCTACCTTTCAAAACCCCAGCACTATTTAGTGTACTTAAGCCTGGACTATGATGATGATGGCTAGTTATGGCTTCTCCCTGGATAAGAGATGATTCTGGTGATGCTGAACTAGAAGAGCCGCCCATGTGATACCCACCCTTACAATCTCCAGTATGCCTAGGGATGTAAACAAAGGTAACATTTCTCCAGAGACAAAGCCTTTTGATCTGGGATCCACAGTTACCAGTCTAGTGTCTGTACTTTAAGTACATGGGAAGTTATGTGAGATAAAATGTGCTAGCACTTCCTCCCCGCTCCCTCCCTGGACAATGCTGTGTACCTCTGTAAATTAATAGCTGCTCCTGTTGTTAATAATTGCAGGGATAAGCCAGTCATGTTTTATGCTCTCCCTGGCTATCTACTGGCAGAGGAGCAGCAATGTGGCTTGGTAGGGCTAGGTGTGTAAAGCACTGTGCTGCTTTCTGTTGTCTCATGTTTTCACTCAATCAGGACCTCCTCAAATGAGACCGCTGTTTACAGCCTGGGAGAAAGGGGGCATAGCTGTGATCCTTAGCTCCTGGGATTAATTGAAAACAGGCCTAAGGTTATTGTGAGTTATTGCGTGGGCTGGATTGACCCTCTCCAGGGTATGCATGTGTATACCCTGAACCACTAACTTTTTCCTCAAGATGATCCACTGATAGCTGCAGGATGAAAGCTGTTGAACACAGTGGGTGAAATTCTCTTTTGCACCTGTTTCCAGCCATCAGAATGGCACTGAAGTTGCATGTAAGTCCCCTGTGCAGGGGGAAATGTGCTTGGTATTAGCAGAATGATTGAATGGATCATTACAGAGCCCACAATGGACTTTTAATAATTAAAGATTTTTAAAAATCAGTCATTAAATTGACTGATAGGCAAAATCAGGAACCTGAGAGATGATTCTGCTCATTTTATAGGTTTAGTCAGCAGAAGGACTGCTGCATTCTGGGTAGACTGAAGGTGCATTAAGAAATTGTTAGGCAATCCAATGAACATAGTATTATAGTGAACAATTCTGCAAGTAATAAATGTATGAATTAAACATACAGTGTAAGTGGCAGTTCCATAATTTAAAATCTTAGCAGTGCCACTTTAATGGGGCAAAGGGACTTCTATAATATCTTTTTATGCAGTTTCAGGGGTAGCTCTGAATCAAATATGATTGCTTAGGTGTAGGTCTCAGTAAACTAAATGCTGAGATTAAAATTAATGATACATTCATAGATCTGGTATGGCATCAGTCAGTATTTAGTATGTTTCTCACTAATGAGTAAAATCCATGAAGCTAATATTAGGAAAGACAAAAACCTGGGAAGGTTGTTAAATTTGCAGTGGCCCAAGAATGATGACTACAAAGGATGAAAGAGAAAAATATGACATTCCCAAAACCCCAAATTACAAAGCATACTGTTTACACTTACATGGGCTATCTACTTCAAAGTACAGTGGAATAAGGGTGAAGAGGAAAGTGAAGATTTAAAAATAAAATTACTACATGTGTTTTTGGAATGCTCTGGAGTGAATGGTGGTGTTTGCTTGATGTTATAGCAATGATGGTCCAGGAATTATGCAAGAGGCAATAATTTCTCAGGGTGATTTGTTTTACTGGACTAACTGCATAGTTAAGATTGAGTTAGACAAGCTTTTTAATGCAAGACATTCTTCTTCAGGTCAGACCTGAAGAAACATGTCTTACATGTGAAAGTTTGTGTAACTCTATGCCAGTTATGCAGTAGGTCCAATAAAAGATGCCACCCTAGGAAATCCTTGCCTCTGGAGTGAATGCACTTAAGTACTGTGAAAGGTTGAGTTCTTTGCTATGCAGCACTGAATGCTTTTGCTGATTAAGGAGAGGCACCAATGGGCTGTTAGGAAAATGCTGTCCAGCCATTCTCTGGAAGAAGGAAGGTTACTGTTCCTCATATTACTTCTTCTCTGTACTTTTGAGTTACAGTGATCTATTTTTATACTTAGGTCTCCAAGTTGCATTCCTATTTCTGTTGGTTCAGTGCCTTGGCTTGATTCGTAGCTTCCTACTTTACCTTAGATACATGGACAGAATGAAGAAAATGCACAGGTATGGGGCACTTGAATAGAATAGGCATCTTTCTCACAGAGGGGCAGAAGTAGAAAATCCTAGGATAATGAAGAAACATATAATGCAGAGAAAAATAATGTGGGAAACCAAGGAAAAAGAGAGAGGAATCATGTAATCTATGTTTAAGTAAAGATGTATGAAGTTCTTTGGGGGCAAAGAAGGAAGAAAGGAAGTAGAAAAGGTAGTGGCTGAATTAGTAAGAGGTTGGACACATTATTATGATAAGAGGAGGACAGATATAAAAAAAAACAGGGAATGGGAGAAGACAAGAGAGAGGAAGGGA
>NW_005842834.1:182315-184129 GCF_000455745.1 Alligator sinensis
GAAGAAAAAGGCAAAAGCAAATAAGAGATGATAGTCTGGGGTGGAGTTGTGTTGACAAATGGAAGAATAAAAAGTGTGATGTGATATAGAAGCAAGGGCACAAGGTAAAGTCCAGGGAGCCAGGCTTAATATCAACTAAAAAACAAGTGTAGATTTGCACCTTAGAGACTTTCTTTTCCTTTTCTTTTTCATATCTTTGTGACAGGGTATTTAGCAGAGTTCATGGATTGGTTGGAATCTGACAGGCTGTGCCATGAGCACTTCTATTATGGCCTTAAGTTTATGACCTGTCAACCATGTGCCTTGGTGCCCATGCCATCCCAGCCTCCATCTTAGAGACTAATTAAATTAGAGAGATTAACAGCACAATCTTTCATTAGCTGGAACTCACTTTATCAGATGCCATTAAAGGACATGCATGGGGCAGTGTATAGAATGCAGAGAAGCAGCAGCAGGTATTTAAGATAAGACACCTACCCATCAGCCATCACATCAGAAATAGTCCAGTCACTGATAGAACAGACAGATCCAGAGAGGATGTAGTGGCACAGTCACACCCTCCTTCTTGGACCACTCCATGGGAGAAACAGCCAGGGACTTCTTTTAAATCCTGAAGCATGTAAGAATTCCTCCCACCCTTTTCCTCCATGCTTAGTGGCATGTCCCCTCCCTCCCATTTTCTACCTCCCCACCCCCCCCTGCCACTACCCCTGGCTTACCTGGGGTGAGTGGGTAGGGCGGGGGGGGTGGAGGGGATTACGAGCTGTTTCTGCCTCACTCCACCTAGGCTGCATAGGGAGCTGGGATGAACCAGGGATAACAGCAGCAGTGGCAGGAGTTGGCAAGTTCTGCCTCCTTATCCAGTCTCTCTGGGTGTTCTCCATCAGCCCAGGATCAGGTTCAGGAAAGAGGAACCTGCCTGCCACACCTGCCACTGCCACTGCTGTTGTCACTGGATGAGACCAGCTCCCTATACAGTCTAGTTGGAGTGGGGAAGGCGTGGCTCTGGAACACACCCCACCGTCTCTGGGTCAGCCAGGGACAGCAAGGAGAATGGCAAGGGAGACCTGCCCATATCAGAGAATACTAATGAAGCATAAAAGCACATGTGCACTACAGCCCTTCTTAATCTGGTTGTGGATGAGCTGCACAGGGTAGTTTAACCTGGAGGCAGCAGCACCCAGCTGGAAACCACTGAGGTAATTTGATACTGCACCGATGGTGGTTCTCAGTTGGAAGTGCTGCTGAATTTTTAAAAAAGTTATGGAGGGGTGCCCTGATCCTGAAAAGTTTGAGAATCACTGCATTATGGCTTAGTTCCCCTAGCCTCTTATGTAAAACTAGCCAATTGCCCATCAAGAATAATAGGTGGGGGTGGAGGGTGGGGACGGCTCGCCACCCCCCATGGGCCTGGGCTGTTGCCTCTCTGCCTCTGGCCCCATGTGCCACCCCCTACCCCCTGCCACTCCACCCTGTGGTGCCACCGCCTCCCAGGTGCAGGGGAGGGGGGGATGCTTGCATATGTCAGGCACAGCTGCCATCCAGCGTCCCGTGTTGCCACTGCTGTGTGTCCAGCTGCGTGGCACTCTCTCCCCTTCAGCTCCCCTCCCTCCCTCCTGGCCACCACTGTGTCGCCCCACTTCCTGCTTCTATTCCCTCCCTCCTCCCTGCCACCTCCTTCTCCCTGCTGGCTTTTGTTGGGGCCCAGAAGTGGTGGCAGCAAGAGCACAGCAGAGGGGTGAAGCCAGTGCTGCTCTGCCAACACTCCCCACTGCAGCCTCCCAGGAGTTTGGGGGGGGGGGGGGGGGGGGGGG
>NW_005842834.1:184139-186071 GCF_000455745.1 Alligator sinensis
TCCCTGCTGTCATGGCGGCACTCCACTGCACCACCACCACCTCCTCCTGTTTGGAACGCTCTTGGAGTGCTCTGGTTGTTTCAGACAATCAGCTAGAATGCACGAACAAGCCTTGGAACAGGGACTGGAACTTAGGAAATCACCACTCAGGTGAGCATCCCAAGGTGGTGCATGTTCTACCTCAGAGTAGCCACCAGCAGATTGTTTAGCATGTGAAAAGTGGTTTGTAAATTCCCTTTGAGGGTCAGGACTGAGAGACTGGAAACAGAGTGGTTTTCTTGTGAGAAATGTGCCCCTACAGATAGTTGGGTATTTTTGTCTGTAATGGATTCTGGTGCACAGTTTGTGGGGATACTGGAGATATGTTGGCAGGTTTTGCTTTTCTTGTCATGGCATGGTCTGGATACATTTGGTGGGCTTTGGGCTGTAGAAAGTTGGCTTCTGGTGATGAGGTTAGTGAGGTTTGGTGCTTGTTTGAATTTTACAAACCACTTTTCACAGATGGGCCTATGAACTTCACTTCATCAACCTCTTAGAGAAATTCATGGACTCAATATAGACATTTGATTTATGACACACTACAACCTGCCTGACATCTGACCCCCAGGTACCTCTCCACTTTTACCTGCTAACCCCCTGATGCCTCAATTTACATTTTCACTGACTGGCTTTCTTGCCTACATTGCATGCCAGCCTCTGGCTTCTTTACTATTCCTTCCATCCAGGAAGAGCACACACACCCCAACTAGATGCTTCCTCAGTCTGATGAAGGGTTTTTAAACCCAAAAGCTTGCAAAGAAGAATTTCTCCAACTATTCAGTTGGTCTAATAAAAGATATCAGATTGACCCTAAGAACCTTGTCTGGGCTATGTCCTTAGACCAGGGGTGGGCAAAATGTGGCCCGTGAGCTGGATGTGGCCCGCCAGGCCATTCTATCCAGCCGGTGGGGCCCCCCCCAAAATTAGAAAATTAATATTTATCTGCCCCTGGCTGCCTGTCATGTGGCCCTTGATGGCTTGTCAAAACTCAGTAAGCAGCCCTCTGCCCAAAATAATTGCCCGCCCCTACCTTAGACCAACACGGCTACAACCTACACTCCTTAATACACACAAGTGACATGAGTTTTGCATTCATCAGTTTGAGGTCCAGTTTCATAGAAACCCCTGCACCTGCCTGAAACCTGGCAGGCCTCTGTCATGCCTGGTTGTATGTGGCAGGACAGGTGCTAATGAAGGCAGCCATTTAATGCCCTGCTTTCAGAGCTGGAGGCAGCAGTTTAGTTTCTCACCAGCCAGCAGAAGAACATCTCCCTGATGAGCTCCCATGCCAGGAAGAACTTGGAGGTATAAGGGCTGGGGCTATATGGGGAGGAGAAGGCCCCACATCATCCTGGGCATGACCTAAAACTACACCCTGCCAGGGTAGGGAGGCCTGGGTGGGACTGCAGGTGGTGTGGCAGCCCCAGGAAATGCCAGGACCCTGAACCTCCCTGGTGAAAGGCAGGTAGGAGCAGGAGGCACCTGATAACCTTCAGCCACTGCATAGTGCTGACTGGGGAAAGCCAAGACCTGTAAGATCTTTGACAGGCCTGAGGCTTACTGGTTGCAGTGGAGTTGTGAAGGTGAGAACAGGGGTTACCATCCCTGCAGTTTTCATCCCATTACACCTTAACACACACAAAGTCACACATGTCACAATTTTTGCTTGTCAGGCTGTCAGCAACTTGATGTGCAGTTTCCCAGAAACCCCTGCACCTATCTCCTTGAAACCTGGCAGGCTTCATGGCCTCAGAAGGGGCTACCATCCCTGCAGTTTTCATCCCACTTCACCATAATACACACACAAAGTCACACATGTCACAAGTTTTGCTTTCAGGACCTTGAGATACAATTTCCCAGATACCCCTGCACCTATCACCTTGAAACTTGGCA
>NW_005842834.1:186105-199147 GCF_000455745.1 Alligator sinensis
TCATCTCACTGTGCCTTCACACTTACACGTCATGAGTTTTGCTTTGAACAGTTTGAGGTGCAGTTTCCGAGAAACTCCTGCACCTATCTCCTTGAAGCTTGGTATGCTTCATGGCCTCATAGGGAGCTACCATTCCTGCAAGTTTCATCTGAATCAGGCAAGAAATTACAAAGTTATAGGCAGTGTTGTGATTCCCCATTATAGCCTGTAGCCAAAACACCATCAAAATTCCAAAACAGCTCTGAAACAGTTTTGGCTGAAATGAAACGGGTCAGTGATTCAAAACACCAAAACAAATCACTGTCCCTCTGAAACGCCGAATCCAAAATGAAACTAAACACAGCCATTTTGGACAGGCCTATGAAACACTGAAACGAAACACTGTCTCTCTGAAACACCGAATCCGAAACCGAAATGAAACACAGGCATTTCACACAACCCTATTCTTTAGGATCCCCTTTTGCATAATCTAACTTTCCTCATACATTGTAAAGGTCGTGTATACCTTAGTATAAAGTTGTGGATTCCGCACCACAGTGTTGCGATGCTAGGGCACCACATGAGTGAGTTCCCAATTCCTTTTTAGTTCTAGCTTTAAATCACTTCAATGGAGTAGCAACATAATGTGGGGGAGGGAGGGGTAAAAAGCAGTGGCTACCGCATTGGCTGACCACACTACCACAATCATCATGGCAGGAACCTGCACTTCCCATGCTGTCCTGGGCATGGACTTGCCCTGCTGTACCTCTGACTTTAACCATTAAAGGTCTTTCCTTTGTGTCTGTACTAGATTAGGTGTCTTCTGGTAATACTCTGGTTTATATACTATAGGTGGAATTCTGTTTCCCTTTGTGCATCTAAATGATGGGTTTCTAGCCCTGTACCCATGGGCGGATCTAGGATTTTGAAAAGGGAGGTGCAGATGGTGTTGCGCATCATCATATATAAATACAATACATATTTTTCTCCATTTAAAGAGAAACTAGAATCTTTCTAATATGCTAGGGGGCTGGAACTAAACTATGCAGTTTAAGATCAAGGCAAAACCAAATAAAACTATTGTTGTGTGTACTAATTTTCTAGATTAAATTTAATATAGATAAAACACAACAAACTGGGGAAAGAGAGTCAAAATAGTCAAAAGCTATTGTGTCATTGGTCCCATAGTTATTACAGTTAATCATTATAGTTATTCAGATTCATAAAACAAAATCTAACTCTCTTGAGTGTCTTGACAGTGCCTCCAATACTGTCAGTCATTTCTACATATGAGTTAATATTACCACACCTGAGTCAAGGTTTTTAGTTAGAGGTAAAAACAGTCTTCAGGGCTGTGAAATAGAAAGATAGTATCAGGAATGGCTAAGAGACAGGCAAAATTGCAGAAGAAAGGAACATTTGAATAATGGAATATCAAGATCATTAAAAAGGATAGTGGGTCTTTAACACTTGTGAAGTGGAGAGAGACTAGAAGGAGTCAGGGAAATGATAATAAGCCATGAAGTCAATTAACTCCTTCAGCACAGTCTGAATAAAAATGCTGCTGTTCCTCCCAGAGGATTGGTTTTAAATTTGGGTTGAACAGGAATCACAGAGGGGATGTGACTGCGCTACTGCGCCTGGATCTGCTGCTGCCTGCACCTGCACATTTTTGTGGATGCATAAGCTACACTGTGGATGCATAAGCATGCGTGTGTGCATATATTATGTAATGACTAGGTAAGTACACATGTAGTTAAGTGTAAACTTGGTGCAGAGAAAACAAGGAGGGACCCCTCCATGTTTTAGAACCAATAACTGAGTAGTTAGGGCATTTGTCCAGGAAATGGGAGAGTGGGTTTCCCCCTCACCCAGAGGGATTTTTAGCCTCCAACTCTCTGACTTCCTAGCACAGTATTGTCAAATGTTAGACATTATCCATTGACCTCTCCAGTGTTTGTTTTTTTTACCTAAGCCACTGCTCCTTGCATTTTATAGTCATTGGATAAAATATATGGAGAGTAGTGCAGTGGGGAAGTTTCTGCTTCATTGGGAACAAGGGTCTAGACTAGATTCCAGACTCTCCTCCCATCCAGGGTGGGATCATCTCACTGGGTGTGTCTACACATGCAATTACAGTTGTACTATCCTGCTGCAGAGTTTATTAGTTTCCTGGCCCTGATAGGGGTGCACAAATAGACACTGAGACATTTACTGGAGAGCTAATTAGTCAGCTCCACAGTAAACATCTCATGTAGATGCACTCACTGAGTCACATACCCTCTAGTTTGTGCTTTTCCTCCTGGCTTTAAATAATTCCATTTCCTGGCTGCACATGGAATCTGCTTCAAAAGGAGGGCTGAAAAAAGGTTTGAGTAATGCCTTAATTTGTAGTGTGGTATTTTAGAGCAGTGGTTCTCAACCTTTTTTACACCAGAACCCATTTGTAAACGTCAGTGGCCAGTCCTGACCTGCTGGCTCCCACACCCAAGCCCCAGCCCCCCAGTGTGTGGGGCAGAGGAGGGGGGTGCCTGGGGCATGGGAGGCTCAAGCAGCCCCTTTTAGGCTGGAACTCTGCAAGCCTGAAAGAGAAAAGCCATGGTTTCCCATGTTTTTCTCCTTTTAAAGGAGAATCCATTCTAAAAGTTTGTTGATTCATTTTTAAAGCTTGTTCACAACCTTTTCACATATTCTTGCGACCCACTTTTGGGTCCCAACCCACAGGTTGAGAAATGCTGTTTTAAAGCACTATGCTAGGAAGTCAAGAGTTTCTAAACCTTCTCTGAGCAAGGGGCCTGAAAACCCAGGTCTTTGGTTTCCTGGGCAAGTGCCCTAACAGCTCAGTTTTGGGGGCTAAAACATGGGGATCTCCCTCTTCTTCCTCCTCCTCCCCTACACCCACCAGTTAGACCTGGGTTCCTGGTTGGCTATGTTTTCATGATCTACATGCACTTATACATCCAAAATGGGCATGTTTATATAACTATGTACCTGCGTGGTCTGTGCACATCCTACTGTGCATGTTCTGTCTTTGCATGTACACTTATACATCCACTGTGCAGGGGTAACAGAACTGCAATCTATGTGTGACTGTGAAAAATGCCATGTATGTGGCAAGAAAATTGCCCTTTAGGCATACAAAGGGAAATAGAATTCTGTTTTCTGTGTATATATTTCTCTGCTCTAAAAGGTTATTTTTTCCCATGCAAAATAGATTCAGTTTTCCTTTCTGCAACATCATTGAAAAGGGGAAGTTTGAACAGAATATTAGGTCATAAGGGCAGTATGAGGAAACCTTAATAGAACTGAATAGAACATAGAAGGAAAAGAAATGTTAGCTAATGTTCTCACAAAGGGAATAGAAGTGACATGGCTATAAAATACTTCACAGACTGGATAGTTACACCCTGTCATGTTGCTCTGCTTCTGAATATATTCTATTCCTCAGTTTTCATAAAAAGTTCTAAAAACATAACATTCCAAATAGTGACAGATATGAAAAACACTGGTTTGGGACAATAATAAATTGTAAGAAGAAAATAAATGTGGTCATAATTATCTGAATCTAAAGAAGAATGCTTTCACAGTCAGTTAAATGAACTGAAATTCACTGATGATGGTTTGAGCTAAGGAATTATAGTCTGCATAAGAGCATGGCAAATATAGCCTGGTGGAGATACATAATGGTGATTAGGGAAAATACTAGTATATTAAATCCACCCCAAATCATTTGGCAGTAAAATAATCAGTTAAAGTCTTGTGGTGAATTCACAAAGGTGAAAGTTATTTTGACATTGTCTAAGCCTAAGGCTTTCATGTCTCCTCATTTAGAATATTCCAGTGTGTAAAATTATGGTCATTAAATAACTGGAAAAATGTTGTGGTCATCAGACAAGTACAAGAGAATACAGAATGGGTCAGAGATCTCTAGTATTGCATTTTGAGAAAAGGCAAGAGATATTTGAGCATTCATCAGAGACAAAAACAAAAAAATAGTAGTCTGTGTCTGAATTGTACATATTGTATCACTGTGGGCATGTCTACATGAGACATTTGCTGTGGAGCTGATCAATTAGCTGCACAGTAAAACATCCGTGTCTACACATGTGACACTATTAAGCCAGAGTAAACTAATTTACTCTGCCACAGGATAGTAGTTGTATATACAAGTACTATCCTGTGGTGTGGAGTAAAGTACTCCATCATAATGCATGTGTAGATGCTGATAGGGCTGGCTGGGGCACGAGGGTGCTTCAGTGCAGGGGCTGCCTGCTGGCTAGCTTCATACTGGAGCAACTCTCATGCCCTAGCCAGCCCCTGCACAGCACATTTAGCCTGGTTGGATCATCCCTGGGCTGACAGGCTGATCCCCTGGGCCCCCTGCCAACCAGGGCTTCTCCAACCCAGCACCACACGCTGCAGTCCCAGGTGCACATGTAATTGTGGCACCCGGAAACTATAAACTTTGGTGTGATATGTGCCAGAGTTTATTGCTCCATATTAATTACATATGTAGATGCACCCTGTATGTCTGAATCTGTGGTTTTTTTAAATCTCTTTCTTGTGATATCATTTGCTAAAACAACTGCAAATACACTAATGGGCGTAAGGAAACATATTCTGACCTAAATACAGAGAGCAGTTAGACTACATTTTGTATGGCTGGTTGGCAGCCCCAGTTCCAGTAATAGCAGTGCTTAAAATAGTCTGGTTTGAGTTGTTTTAGAGATGCAAAGGAAATTCTGAATCAATTAGATACATACCAATGAGAAATTCAGATTCACTGATAAATATGGAAGAACCAATGAACAATGTTGTACATCATCTAGTTCAGATAAAGAGGATAGGAGCTTACAAATTAGGAGAGGACTTGTTAAAAAGTCATAAAAGTGATTGAAACATGGAAACATATCTAAGGTGATACCAGAAACAAGAAATTCACATAAGCTCAGGTAAGATCTAGGAATATTTTTAAGGAATGGGAGGGTCATGGATATAATAATAGATCATGCACCCAGAAAAATCCGATGAAGGGTGGCTAAAAAAGACTGGCTTCTGTGATAATTTTAGTTCAGGATTCATTGTTATTTCCAGTCTGATTCAAATGCCCAGAGATATTATAGGGTCAACAAAAAGGAACTTAGATGAGTAGAGTAAGGTGGAAGCTTATTAGACTGAAGACCCCTTTGTAATATTATGTTTCAGTCATCCCCCCTCATATAACCATATAATCAGAAAAGTAAGGCTGGGAGGAACTTCAGAAGGTCATCTAGTTTAGTCGCTTGCTTAAGGCAGGATCATTCCAACTAAACCATGCCTGCCAAGTGCCTGTCTAGCATTTTCAAGGTCAGTTTCCGCAACCTCTCTAGGTATCTTGTTCCATAAATTCCATAATCCATAATTGGCATGTCTTTCTTTGAGATAACGTGGACTCATGAGAGTTCACCCTCTACACTGTAACACCTCCCTCTTCCACAAACATATTGCCTGAAGGAGAGATGGGTTCTAGTAAGTTTGGGTAATACTTGTAAGAATTTCAGACTTTGGGATGATTCCAACATGTTTTAAAAAGCCATTTGTAAATTTGTCCCTCAGGGGAACTTATGTAGCTGTACAACTGCAATTTTTTGGAACTTGTGTGGCTTTTCGGTTCTATTTCCACTTGTGATGGAATAAGGTTGCCCAGTTATACATCTACCTATCAAAGATAAAGTGGAGGAGGGACCTCCCACCTTTTAGTCCAATAGCTAAAACACTTGCCTGAGCAGACAGAAGCAGGGGCAGATCCAGTATTTGGCAAAGTGGGAGGGAGGGGTATGGGAGCACTTCTGCTCCACACCTTGTTTCCTGCAACCCACCAGTGTGAGCAGATCGTACTGTGGAAGCCTCTGGGGACTTTCAAAAGTTCCTATAGTAGGTAATCATCCCCCCGCTCCACATGTCCCCACCCCTCTCATTCCATCCCCTCCTCCTCCAGTCACTGTTGCTTTCCTTACTGTCCTGGGGAAAGGGGAAACTTCAGAGCTGCTCCTGCCTGCTTCAGTCGCATTGTGTCAGGGTCAGGCTTAGCTGGGAACAGCAACAGCAGCAATGGGGAGGGGAGGGGTTCTTCCACACTGCCCAGCCCCCCCAGGAGGAGGCACAGGAAGCCTCTGATACTATCTGCCCATGACGAGTCCTGCCCCTGCACAGCCCAGCTGGAGCAGTCAGGAGCAGCTCTGAAGCTTCCCCCACCCCAGGAAAATCAGAAAAAGCTGCAACAACTGGAGAAGGAGGGGACAGGAGAGAAATGCCTCTGAATACAGAGGGGAAGGGGGACTCTATTCTGCTCTGGTGGCTTTTTTAAAGACCATGGATGCTCCAGTAGCATGGTCCAGTCTAAGAGGGGGGTGCAGCTGTGCTACGGGACCCCCTCTGGATTTGCCCCTGGGCAGAAGATGCAGGTTTAAGGTGCCCCTTTATCCAGAAGGGGTTTGAACTTCTCTCTCATTTCTCAGCAAAGTGCTATAACCACTAAGCCGTGGAATAGACATTAGTCAGTATGTTCTGTAGCATTCTTGTAGTTGGCTCACTGGGGAGCTAGCAGGGGAAGATAGTTGGTGCCAAGAGGAAGAGTGTTAGCTACAGAGAAGGTGGCATAGTAAAAGGAATTCTACCCTCAGACAAATTGCCCTAGCTCCTGCCTGTAATGGTACAGATACCATCTCACTACTGAATATCCATTTTATGCAACAAATGGAAAATGCAATGTGTAGAAAAGGAAGTGCAAGGTGAACATAGTTACATGGAATTCAAACACTGCATAATTGCCAAAAATTGAAGTTATATCACTATGTAGGTGATGCCTATTAGTCATGTGAAGGTGAAATAGAGTTCAGACTTAAACATCTAAAACATTATATATATGTAAAATAAACTACAGAGAAATAATACATACAACATACCCTGGAATAAGGTTTTTGAAACACAAAACAAAGAAAAAAAGATCTTTCCTTTTAGTACATAATTGAGTAGCAGGAGCTAAAGAGCCAAGCCCGCTCACTGTTTTGCTCCCTTCATGCAGTTACTCTCACTTTTACTCAACAGAAGCTTCCATGACAGAAACTGCTGTTACTGTATTCCCTTGCTTATAATGCTCACCCCAATTTCCAACAACGCAGAGCACCTGGTTGCCTCCAGTGCTGGTGGTTTGGGCTTGGTGGCAGGTCCTTTCCCCTTCCCACCCCCAGGTATGGAGGAGGTTCCTGAGGAGTCCTTGCCCTGGATCCCTTCGTGAGCATGGCCAGGGGGAGCCCATGGCCCTGCTGTCTCTCCCCTGCTTCATTGCCAGCCCCTGTGTTGCGGGCTGCCTCAGGGGCCTCCTGCCCTGCCATGGGATGGGGTGGGGTGAGAGGGAGAGCCGCAGACCGGGTCACGTGCCTTCTTTGGAAGGCAGTGGTGTTGTGGCAGTAGGGGCTGGGAGGTGCTGGAGCAGAAGGGGTGGGGTAGGGGGGAAGGGACTGGGGGCTAGGGTTCTGTGACGGGCTGGGTATGTTGGGACCTGGAGGGTGTGGGGGGACACACAGGCAATCAGGGGGGGCATGCCACTGACTTGCTAAGGCTGAACAGGGTGAGGTGAGGGCAGCAGGGCTTGCTAGGTGGGGGCTTTCACTCAGGGAGGGGTCTGGCTCTGGAAACAAGATTGCACTCTGTACTACTCTGTTGATGCCCTGGGACCAGCCCTTCAAACCTCCATGTTCCTCAAAGGTCTCCCAAGCAGGCCTAGTCCTATTTAGCTGGGTGATGCCCCCAGAGCACAGGCTGGCCACTTGCCATCTCTGGGGCCTTTGAGCTGGTCCTGGAGGAGGAGGGGAATGGGACCAAAAGTAGACCAGAAATAGGACCAAAGGGCCTTTTACAAAGTCCAGGAAGGGGAAAAGGTTATAGAAGTTTCTGGCAAGATCTGAGTACTAAGGACCAGCTTCTATTCCACGTGTTAGGAGGGACCTACCTAAATCATGGCAAGACAAAGGGTTTTTCATGGTACACAGAAACAATTTTGTAGGTATTTTGCAGTGGCCATGCCCCTTGGCACCGATTGGCAGAGAGACCCCTCCCCTTTGCACTGATTGGCGGAGAGGCCTGGGGAGAAGGGATGAGGGTGTGGCTGCCATCTTGATTGCTGTCTCCCCTTCATGCCTCCCCATCCCTCAGCCCTGATTGGTGGAGAGGCCCTGGCATGGGGAGGAGAGACAAGGAGGTATCTGACCTGGGGTGCTGCCAAGGCTGCTGGCATGGCTGGAGCAGGTGTAGGGGCTCTGCTGGCACAGTGGGCTGAGTGGTAGTGGTGGGGGAGGCCCTGCTGGTGTTGTGGGTCCCCTCCATCCTTCACAGATGCCCAGCAGCTCAGGAACTGGAGCAGGAGGCAGGAGCTGGAGCCAGGAGGAGAAAGCAGGACCTGGGGGCAGCAGTAGGCATGCAGGTTGGGGGAGAGAGAGGGGGCAGCAGTTTCAGCAACTGGGGGAGGAGGGTTTATCCAGGTGGAGTAAGCAAGGGGGGGCTAGTCCCTTGGAGAGCTGGCAGGAGCCCTCTCCAGGAGGAGTGAGGCCAGCAGGCTCTGCACAGGAGGAGGGAGCTTAGTGTGCAGCTCCTGCCCAGCAGCAGTGGCTAGGGGACAGTGCTGGTGTCCCTGTGTGGCCACAAGAGACGGAGCAAAATGGACTTATGGTCTGATCCAGTAAATGGCAGTTCTTACGTTTTTGCCATAGGATCAGATTCTGATATTCTTGTTCTTGTCTAATAGTATATTAAAGTGAAGTCAATGGGCGTGCTTATGGAATAAGATTCCACTAGAAGTGAATAAAGATTTCAGAATGTGGTTATCAAGTAGCCTAATAAAAAAGATAACAAAAAGTTTAAAAAACACAATCAAATTAAAATGCTGCTGCTCAGTGATTTGACTTCTACCTTTCACTGGAAAAATCAATATTACTAGAGGCTGACTGAATTCTGAAGTCCTTCCTCAATAGAAGTTTTTCCTGAATAAGAACCAAGAACTGCAGGACTGACTCAGCATTACTAAAGTACCTTATAGAGATAACTAAAGTTGTTAGGGTCATGACAGAATTTTATATTGATTCAAACTGGCCCAGATGACATTTAATCAGATCAGACCACATTTCACTTTTTCAATAATAAATCATATGTAGTCAGCATAAAATTGTGCAAATTTAATATTTTAAGAAAGAAAGTATTATGTAGCATTTATGTACATACCTATCACTGTAGGCAGACAAGGTATAAGATTAATCTGTAAAATGGGAATAAAAATGCTGTAGTTATATAAGACTTACATTAAAATGTCAGAGTTTGGAGGTTTGTGGGAACTGTGGGTTCCCAGGGAATTCCAAAAACCAGGGAACAGGTTTTCAAAAGATCTTAGCCCCCAAACATTATTACCTCCATGGGGAGGAAGATTCTTAAATGCATGTAAAAATGGTACCCAGTAATTTATAGAATCGTAGAAAAGTAGGGCTGGAAGCGACCTCAGGAGATCCTCTAGTTCAGTGGTGCACAACCTTTTGGGCTATGGGTCAGATCAGATCCCGTGCACCAGGATTGGGCCCCACACTACATCCAGCCAGCATCTGTATACCCAGATTGGGCCCTGAGTCACCACAGTGTACCAATCCTGCGTGTTATGAGGCCCAAGGGCTTCCCACAGGTCCAAAAATTTGGCAGCAGGGGAGTGGAAAATGGAACAGCAAATTTGTGGACCCATGGGGATGCCTGCTGGCTGGCATGGCTCTGTGGGTCAAACATAGGCTGCAGGCTGGGAATTGAGTACCCCATGTCTAGTCCAACCCTCCCCTCCTCCTCCGTCCTGCTCAAAGCAGGATCATCCCTGTTTAAACCATCCTATACAAGTATCTGTCTAACACAGTGGCATTACACTCATCTGGCCTTGTGGGCTGGACCTGGAACATGGAGCCATGCCATCTGGCCTCTCAGGATGGAATTTGGTGGCAGCACCATTAATTGCTGTTGCTTCTGGAGAAACAGCAGCCATTGCTTCTCCCACTGCCATATTTCCAACCTTGTGGGTAGCCCCACAGACCAGAAAACATAGCGCTGTGCTTCAGATCTGGCCTGTGGGCTACCTGTTGGCTTGGACATTTTATGGCAGGATGATCACCAGTGGCATTAATTGCTGTGGCAATGAAAGCTGTCACTGCTTGCCATGCTGCCAACTTTCTGGACCTGTAAGGAATCCTGTGGACCAGATCTGACTGCAGGCTGGATCTTCACCACCTCTGACCTAACTTATTTCAAACAAACCTGCACAAACAACTCTCTTGCACAGATACCAGCCACAGTGCCCCAAACCATCAAAAACACCCTAATGCCCCAAGTAAAGCAGGTGGACAGGGACAGTGTCAGTAAGTGTCTTATCACTGCAAAGACAGGAAATAGTTAATACACCTGAGGGATCCAATTTTGCATAATTCCTGCTTAATTTTAAAGTCTCTCCTGTGTCCTGCTAAACTTTGGATGTGTCTAGTACTAGTATCATTGATTAATTTAATGATAATAGATCATATTTATGTGGTCTAGTTAATGCTCATCTATTATTATAAAAATAACTTTCAATTCCAAAATATATATATATAAGCATTAATTTGCATTTCTTACATGATATCACTTGAAAAGTCTCAAAACACTGCAGAATTTTTAAATGGAGATCTTAAAGGTAGGTCCCTTAAGGTAGGTCCAAATTTATACTTTGGTGTTTCATTTAGAGATCAAGGACTTGATTTCTGAAAGAGCTCAGTTTCTACTTAGGTACCCCCATGAAGTGGCCAGATTTCTGAATGCGCCAAGCACCTAGTGGTTGGTTTCCAGGCCTGAATAAGCCTAATTATGTTTTAAGCTTCAAAGATAAGCAGGTCTGTGTGGTGTTCAGTAATAGCTACTGAAATCTGTTTTGTGCACAGCCTTTTGGAAAAAGAGGTGACTTAGTTAAGTCCCTATATATTGAGGTAGGAACCTAACTTGAAGCACTAATTTTAAAAAATCCTGACCTTAATGTTTGTCTATTTTATTGTTTTTCTCTGATTGCAAAGCCTGATGGCTGATGGGTTTTCAATATTTCTCTGCCGTGCCATGAAGCTAACCTAGCATGGTTCTCTTTTTTTTCTTTTCAGACTCCATTGTTTCACTGCTTTTTCATGTCCTGTGTGAATTAATAAAATTATCTAGTTCTTCAGCGCTTACTGCCTAAGACCCCACTCAAAGTCATCCCACATGGTAAATTATTTCACTGGTGTGGAGTCCCTGGAAATCAGCTGGGTGTACTGCACCAAGGAAGAGGAGGCACCCACATTGATTGACTAGCAGCAATGAGGCCTAATTTAGGGAAGAATACATAAAAAAAATGACATAGTAGCATTTCAGTGATGCTTTTCAGCTGAAGAACACACTGCATTTTAAAGCTTCTCCCAGTCTATCCCAACTATGCAAGCGGTCCCATAACAGATATCACTCAACAAATCCTTGCCTCTCACATGTAGGTAAGGGAAGAGGGAGAGAGATTTTTAAAAGTAAGGAAGAAACATGTTGGGGAAGCTTATATATTTCAAGGGAGGGTAGGTAATTTGAGCTGGTTGATTAAATTTGTTTCTGGTTGGTTATTTAGCTTCTATTTTAATTAATATTTAAGTTCACTGTTAGGGGCTCATGGAAATCTATACACCAAAACAAAATAAAAACCTTAGTTTACAACCATTGCACTATGGACTGTGATTTTGTCAGATCTTGTAAGCTACATAAATCTGAGTTTTACTTGTAATTTAATCTGAGATGTAGAGGGGAAAATGATTCCCTGTAAAACAGATCAGACTGCAACTACTTTTCATCCCCTCCTGAGCCTCTCCTTCAGTTCTCATTGCACTTGTCTCACCTTGAGCCTGTAATATGAAATGCAAAATCAACTGAAGTCTGTATTATGAGATCATTTAACTTATGGGTGTGACTTGCAAAATTCCATCAATGGAGTTAGTGTCAGACCATGCTATTGTAGCAGTGGTTAAATCTGGAGTCTTGAAGGGCTCAAGGAGAGAAAGGAAGCAGAGAGGAAAAATTCTAAGAGTGTAGAGAGCAACGCTGCCCTGGGAGTAAAATCTTAGAGGGAGCAAAAAGGCATATCTCCATTAAGGAAGGCAGCAGATGGACTGCAGTACTGCACAGCACCAGCCATAAGTAACAGCAACAGAACTGACTGAGGGCGTATTTTCGGATTCCTGTGCTGACTGAACACTGATGGCTGATGCATCCTAGCTTTGCTGCAACAGAAGGTTTAGAAATGAAGGCAGCTCTGCTGATTCCTTCTCACCGTACTGCAGTGATGTTGAAAGGTCACTCTGATTTCCCCTATGGAACCTAAAAGGGGGGGGGGGGCAGGGGACAGAAAGGGGATAGGCTTCACCCCCACCCTCTCTTCTCTTCTAACAAATGGCTGCCCTTCCTGCACCGTTTGCACTGCGGGCCTCATGCACAACAAGTATCAGTGGTAACGCCCTCATATCATTAGATTGGACCAAGGACCTCTGCCTCTGCAGTGGCAGGATACAGCCCCAGAGCAAAGTGGGATCTGTGTGCATGCGGGGGGCACGCGTATGGGTGCGTGGGTATAAATGCACTTGTAACGATGCATAATGACATAATATGTAGCTAAGCTCTCTTATAATTTGCTCTCTTTTATAATTATAAGATCTCATTATTTGCCTATATGCTGGAAGGCCCAGCAGGTAAGGACGTCCCTGGCTGGGCCTCCGGGGCAGTGAAGGCGGCTGTGCATGGTGTGGGCTTGTCCTGTGGCTGTGTTGGACACAGCCCCGGGGGGGAGTGGCCCCCGGCTGGCTCGCTGGTGGGGGGGATGTCGTATGTAGGCTTGTTCGGTGAGGAGAGACGCTGCGGTTGGGCCTGACAGGAGGGGTGGGGGCTTCCCCTCTCGCGCCAGGGCATATGTTGGGGCACTCGGGCCTCTGCGGGGTGCCCAGCTGGCCCGCAGCCGCCTCCCGCGCCG
>NW_005842834.1:199681-201708 GCF_000455745.1 Alligator sinensis
GCCCGCCTGACCTCGGGCAGCGGGCGGCAGTACCTGGAGCTGGAGCTGGGCCGCGGGGCGCTGCTGGTGAAGGAGCGCATGGACCGGGAGGCGCTGTGCGAGCTCAGCCTCACCTGCTTCCTGAGCCTAGAGCTGGTGATCGAGCAGCCGATCGAGGTGCACAACGTCGAGGTGGAGGTGGTGGATATCAATGACAACGCGCCCAGCTTCCCCCGGCAGGACTACCGGCTGGAGATCAGCGAGTCCGCCGTGCCCGGCACCCGCTTCCACATCGAGAGCGCCCACGACCCCGACGTGGGCACCAACACGGTACAGACCTACCGGCTCAGCCCCAGCCAGCACTTCGCCCTGGACCTCAAGGGCTTCCAGCGCGGCAGCAAACTCCTCGAGCTGGTGCTGCAGCAGCCCCTGGACCGCGAGCAGAGCGCTTTGCAGCAGCTAGTGCTCACCGCCGTGGATGGGGGCAGCCCCGCCAGGTCGGGCACGGCCCAGATCTCCATACGGGTCCTGGACACCAACGACAACTCGCCCGTCTTCGACCGATCCACCTACACTGTGAGCTTGCTGGAGAACGCCGCCCTGGGCACGCTCGTGGTGCGGCTGAACGCCTCGGACCCGGACGAGGGCTCCAACGGCGAGGTGCTGTACTCCTTCAGCAGCTACACCCCGCAGAAGGTGCGGCAGCTCTTCAGCGTGGACCCCCACTCCGGGGAGGTGCGGGTAAACGGCACGCTGGACTATGAGGAAGCCTCTTCCTATGAGATCTACGTGCAAGCCACCGACAGGGGCCCTGTCTCCATGGTCGGGCACTGCAAAGTGCTGGTCAACATCGTGGATGCCAATGACAACACCCCCGAGGTGGTGCTGACCTCCCTGTACAGCCCGGTGCCGGAGGATGCCCGGGCCGAGACCGTGGTGGCTTTGATGAGCGTCATGGACCAGGACTCCGGGCTGAACAAGCAGGTCAGTCTGAGCATCCCTCTCGACATGCCCTTCAAACTCAACTCCTTCAAGAACTCCTACACCCTGGTCACACAGGGGAAGCTGGACCGCGAAACGGCTTCCTCCTACAATATCACGGTTACGGCTACCGACTCCGGGAGCCCTCCCCTCTCCTCTCGCAAGGTGATCCAGGTGGACATCTCCGATATCAATGACAACCCGCCACAGTTCGAGGGGCCGGCGTATTCAGTTTACATCCCCGAGAACAACCCCCTTGGGGTTTCCCTGTGCACTGTCAAAGCCACCGACCCGGATGCCAATGAAAATGCCTATGTGTCATATTCTCTACTGAACGGAGACATCCAAGGGCTACCTGTCACATCTTACGTCTCCATCAAAGCTGACAACGGTAACATCTATGCTGTCAACTCCTTTGACTATGAGAAGTTAAGAGAGTTTCAGATTGTTGTCCGGGCTCAGGATGCTGGAAGCCCCCCACTGAGCAGCACTGTCACTGTCCACGTGTACGTGGTGGATCAGAATGACCACGCCCCTCAGATTCTGTACCCTACCTCAACCAACACCACAGCAGCCATGGAGATGATCCCTCGTTCTGCAAGTGCAGGATACTTGGTTACTAAAGTAATTGCCATTGATGCAGACTCTGGACAAAATGCATGGTTGTTTTACTATCTGGCTCAAGCCTCAGAACCGGGTCTTTTCAGAGTGGAACTACACAGTGGAGAAATTAGGACTACTCGCAAACTGGGGGATGAGAGCGTTAATACTTTCAATCTGACAGTGGTTGTGAGAGACAATGGGGAGCCATCTCTGTCTTCATCAGTAGCCATAACCATCGCTGTTGTGGACAGAGTTTCCAAAATCATCCCGGACACAAGGCGGTATATCAAAAGTACTAGAAATTACTCAGAGATAACTGTCTATCTCATAATTGCTTTGAGCTCAGTTTCGTTCATTTTTCTTTTGACAATCATTGTCCTAACTGTTATCAAGTGCTACAGATACAATGTTTATGGTGACTCCTGTTGTGGAGGTTTTTGTGGGGTCAGAGAACGATGTCCTGC
>NW_005842834.1:201739-220927 GCF_000455745.1 Alligator sinensis
CAATATTGACACGAGGATACCACATGGTTTAAAAGTACAGCCACATTTTATTGAAGTGAGAGGGAATGGGTCTCTCACTAAAACCTACTGCTATAAGGCATGCCTAACTGCAGGATCAGGAAGCGATACTTTCATGTTTTACAATACTTGTGGCCCAACAGGAACTGGTCCCCCTGCAGTGATGGCCGAAAGACATCTGACAGGACAGAGTGGGCAGAGTGCACAAAATCTGATTTTACTTAAAAATGAGTCCATTACTCCTAACGAGGTGAGGATGAATTGATAAATGACCAGAACCATGGTCTGAACATAACAAAATACTTATACAAAACTTACAAGAAGTTTAAAATGAAATGTCCAGATTTAAGTAATACTCAAGGTTACTGAGGCAAAGTAATAATATTGTCTAAAAAATTCTAATCTTTGCAATGCATTTTATTTCTAGGAAAATAATGGGATCCATTTGGTAAGTTTACAGCTCAATATGTGAACACATTGTTTGAGATTTGCTTAATTTCTAGACGCACTTCATTTTTGACAGCATATGGTATTTGAAAGGTTCCCTTCTCCCCATTTTTTACAGATAGAAAAATGCCCATTGCAGCAAAATATGGGAGGACATGCAATCTTAATTTTTAACACTAAAAACAATACTGTAGAAGAATAACATAGATTATTCTAAAAATCGTTATGGTACTTTAGGGCAATTAAAACATTTGACATTTTATTGATTCACTACAAAGAGAAAAATACCATAGATCAGTATTTGACATTTTTATTAATTGTATGCTTTAGTTGTTTGAAAACATATGATCAAAGCTTTGATAATATTTGTATTTTATGTGTTGCCTTTTTCTTTTTCCTGTCTATGGCAATCTAATTAATTACATGTTTTTAGGCTGTTGATCCAATTTACCAACTATTGTCTTGCAGTGCAACAACTTGTGACTTGCTGGTTTGCTGTTGAAAACTTTATTACCCATGTTTTGACCAGCAATATATTGATCTTTTTGATATTTTCCCACACAGGAATTAATGACTGCTTTCAGGCAGAACATAATCAAACTGGACCTAGTATATAGATTATAATATTATATAGGATTCCTATGTTACAGATTTTGAAACTGAAAACACACACTTCACCATGAATAAAAAGAGAGAATGTTACTAGAGATCACAGTGCTTTCAGTTCTGATTAATACCAGAAATATTATATTTACTGCACCTGTTTATTGAGATTATGGGAAGCACAAGGCCATTTTATATATTAATACATAGTTGTACACAGGCAAGGAGAAAACATTTTTAAATTCTTGTAGTTAAGTAGAATGTAACTTGGCTCCTTTTTTTTTTTTTTTTTTTTTGCATTTACACAGAAATGAAACCTATACTTCTATGGGCTCTAGCTTACCAGTATTAAAATATCAATCTCTTATCTTTACAATACATAATGCCCTGGATTTAATACTAATTTTTTTCTAAAAATAATGCTGACACTAAAATATGTTCCTCTGTTTATAAAAAATATGTAGCTGATTTACTCTTTAAGAATTATGATAATATGATTTTGTTGATTATGTGATTTTCAAAGTCTTAATGGCCTTCAGGTATGTAATATTCAGCTCAAACAATCAGTAGGGTAGTTCTTACTATATATTACAAATATATTTTTCTGAAATATGTTGCCTCTATTGGCATAAGATAATCTGTTATGCAAATAAATATGGGGGAAGAATCAAATGATTCCAAATATTCTTTAGGTTGGAACTTCAGTGAAATTAGATAGATGACACTTGAAAATATATTTATTTTAGATGTGGAAGCAACAGAAATTCAGTTAACAAATTCCTATGATTTTAGGGAATTGGTCCTATTGCATGCAATGAATTAGCAATTTCTGAAGAACAGTGCAGGTCTAGCAAAGACAGTTTTTGGTGTACAAAAGCAAAGAGGCCTGATACAAATTATTAAGCCATATTTTAAATTTTGGAATGAAAACAATAACAGCCAGTTGGGGAATGAGAAATTCCAGTATGAGAAACTGGAATCTAGAAGGTGAAGCAATTGTTGATGAAGTCTTGCACAACTTAGAGGTGAAATTCTGTCAGATACTATTTGCAAGTCCAGAGAAATGCCCTAAAGCTTTTTGTTCATAAAAAACTTGCCTAAAGTGCTACAGTACAGTGAACCTATATCATTATCAGGCACCAGTGAGGAAATAGCACAGGTTGATAACTGTAGCTGATTATACATTGTGAAGTCACATATCTTACCCATTACTCAGTTTCCACATGTCCCCTGTGGTTCAGTGCTAGAATCCTTGTCTACCACACAGGAGACCTGGGTTTGATTTCTAGACACATATACAATCACAGCTATGGAGGGACCAAACATCTGGACTCAGTCTGGTCTTTGGATTTTGTCTCAGCGGCCTAAAGGGAGGATGGAAGGTCTAGGCAGTCTCCAATCCTCTAAAAATTCCTTCCCAGGCATATACATTGAAGGTCTGGGTGGCTGTCATGCACACACCATGATCCAGGAGGATCGATGATTGCCACATACATACCTTAACAACAAAAACAATCCACTGATGAGCAACATCAAGGTTATTTTGTTTTAATAGATATGATTACTCTTATTGACTTATTTGGCTTATTTGAATATGAACAGTAATTTGCCCCCTATAAAATATACCAGCAGTGATCGCTGCATCTTGCAGCATCTTATAAAGTTGATACATGAGGCACCTGTTACCAGTGTGCAATTTATTCAGATCTTCCCCCACCTAAAAGCTTTCAGAGACAGTTCTTAGTATTATCCATAGTGTTATGAGAAATTGCACCAGCTAATAAAATACTTTCTATAGAAAACATCACAGGTGAATGTATTTCTTGGTTTTCCTGTATATTAACATTTTGTAAGCATTATTTTGGAGTAGGATAAAAAAAACCTCCATTCTTAAGTTATGTGTGGGTATGACAGAAGTTGACTCATTTTTAAAAAGTCAGAATTTTCTCTTGGTACTTTGGGATAAGCTAGGAGCAATTTTATTGGTATAGATGGAATTACATCACTGTAAAAGAGGGTAGAATTTAGCCTATTAAGTTTAATTTGGGGGATATCTTTGCATTTGAAGAAGCTGTATGGCTTTCTAGATTTTTGACACTGTTTTGCTAATGTAGTAATTGTGGTATGATAAAACCATGCCCCTTTTCTGCAAGGCAGCATATGCTTCTAATAAATGTTCATGTCACTGTACAGCCCTGCATGGTTATTTCAAATGAAGCTCAGTCTTCATAAAGGTTGTTTTATGAATGAAAAAAAAATAGTGCTTTATAAGGTACAGCCCTTTGAAATAGCATTATTCATTTTAAAACCTAAAGGGAGATGGCTGACTGTTCAGAGCATTGTAGGGTCAAGGGTCAGACTCTAGGTTTAATGAATATCTGGTTGTTTAATTCACAATATCCTCACTATTTCATGATCAGGGCAGACAATAAAGAATAAAACAGAAGGAAAAATAAGTGTGGCAGAATATTTTGGATTCATTATTGGAATTCTGAAGTTTTAGTGGCCACATATTATTATCTACCGGGGTATGAAATGTGTCTGTGTGTGGGAGAGAATACTGTTTTACCATTGGGCTCCTGGCCTGCCTGCCAATTTGCCATTTTCTATAATGATTTGTCTATACTGTTCTAAAATATTAATAAGTTAGTCTAGTGTCCATTTCTTTCATGAATGCTTTGAAATGCTAAGTGACGCTAATATCTGTTCCCTGCCTTGTCTTTTTTTAATCTTTCCCATCTTGTTCATAACCTGTCTGTAGCTAAACCTGTTCATTATGTCTCCAATACCATGTCAGACCTTTCACTTTGATGCAGGATGAACAATCAGACTGGCATATGGGCTAACTCAGTGTTCTTGGCAAAAATGCACTGTGGCACATTAATACTTTTCAGCTGGCATACTGGGTCCTTCAGGGAAATAGATACAGTTTTGGATACAGGGCTCCCTTTGCTACCATTTTGTGTGCTTATAGGCTGGTCAGTAAAGGTAGGGTTATTTGTTATTCATAGATAAAGCATGCTGCCCAGTTTGCCAAGAACTGAAGGTGCATATTAGTGAAGTTAAACCCCAGTGGTAAATTTGTATTTTATGGCTGTTTGCACACATTGCATCTTTCTCTGAATTGGGCACTTCAGAGATCACATGCTGTTGTTTGAAGGAAACCAAACAAAAATGTGTAAAGCCCATTCTGATATTTTTTTTTTTTAGCTTCAGGTGTGCTTCAAAGAAACTATATCTAGTAAGCACATAGCATTGTCCAAGAGATTTCTCACAAGGGCTTTAAAGGTATTAATGTTAGAATATCTTACAATCTTGGTTCAAAGGCTTAAGCTTTTAAGAAATTCTTCAGGCTTTCTGACATTGTAAAGGTTAAATGTTTGTTCTTTTCTTTAGAAGGAGCCTCAGATCCTTTTCTGATATGCAGGGTCAATGCTCTGTGCTCCAGGAAGGTCAAATGGCTAGTTTGAGGGTAAATGCTGTGCTGGCAGAAAGTTGCAGCTAGAGTTAAGCAGACAAAGCAGTTTTCACTGTACCAGAACTCACTGAATATGTTTTTAAAAAGCATTTGCTTGTTAATTTCATGTTAGTTTCCTTAGTGTTAGGAATACAAATAGTCACTTCTTTGGGTGGGAGGGGGAACATTTGGTTTACTGAATTATGGTTTTGTTAGCTTTTCATTCTGAATTCCCAAATGATAAACACATGTTAGAATAATAAACAGTTTCTCCTCTACATTGAAGTAACTGTGAGCGTTTTGCATAAATCACTCTCAGAATACAGTAGGAAATCTGAAATAGAAGCCTCTTGAATCTCAGTTGTTAACATAGTCTCATTAGAAGAGAAATAGATCTCTACATGTTTGAGGATTTTAAAAGGCTTTTTATTTATTGCTTACTCAATAAGATGACATTTTCCTGTGTTTTGGTGTGGGTATAGTAACAGAGTGGGATGAATTTAGCAGTTTCATCATTTGGCAACTGTTGGTTGATTCACAGTTCTCTGCCTCATAGAGGACCTGATACAACACCACAAAGTCAGTGGAAGGCCTTCCATTGATTTCAGTGAACACTGGATGAAACATAATAAAACATATCCTCATGATCTAAAAAACAAATCCTTGAGTTGCCAAAATCTCAGTTAACATGAAAGTGTTTGCAGGAAGATATTTTAAAAGTACAGATTTTTTTTATTAAAATGTGTCTGCTTGTGATTCGGCCAAATGGTTGTTAAATTGGATACATACTACGCCACTTTAAAATATTTGGGTGAAATTTTGCATTTACTTTTCTTTAGTAACATTTGCTTTGCTAATATGGCTGTATTTTTGTGGCAAATATTCATATTCTCTGAGCGGCAAAATAGGTTAATTGGACACCTAAATCCTTTGGGTTTTTTGCTAGTTCCCTGTTTGGCACAATTTAACTCATGATCTTAGCAGCATTAGTGCTAGCAAGGTTCTGTGATGAAGTATTCAGACAATGCAGTGGTGACTACCAGTGTAAGCAACTGGACAGATTTTGACTCAGTTTTCCAGAGGGTATCACAGCATTTTATAAGCTATCTTTTGGCCAGGCAGAAAAGTTGTTGTTGACAGAAGCAGCCGGTGGCTCAGTGTTTCTCCCATCTAAAGCATGTGTGAGGAAAATATCCTATCATACTTTCCTTCTCATGAGGGCTGTTGGCAAAGGTAAAAGAAGTGGCCAATGGCCCTTTCCCAGGGCCTTCCAGAGTAATTGGATTAGAGAGTTAGCTATGTTTATAGCAAAGATGCCTGAATGGGGTAGCTGGTCACAAACCTTTCCTTAAAAGAAGACAATACCACATAGAGTGAAGCTTGACACTGCACATCATCATATACTCAACATGGCTTGTGACAGCCTTTTTAAAAGAATGCTACTTCTTTATAATGTGAACACGTGTCCTCTGGGAAGTCCGCTTATTAGGCTTCGGACAGAGCTTCAGATCCGGAGAAGCTTCGGAGGCTTTGGCATCCAAAGCAGCATGTCTGGATTGAAGTGCTGGCTTCATTAGGCTTTCTGAAGTGCTTTGATGCTTCCGAAGCGCTTTGGAAAAGCTTCTGAGCCGCTTCCGGCCATAGGGTATAATGGGGAAAAATGAAATATCTATAACTTGGTTGTTTTTTGTGTGATTTGGATGAAACATGCAGGGATGGAAGACCCTGCTGAGAGCATGAAGCTTGCCAAGTTTCAAGAAGATTGGTGTAGGGGTTTGGGGAGAACTGCACCCCAAATTCTTGAAACTGATGTCATGTGTATGTGTTACATGACGGGGTAAAAACTGCAGGGGGTCATGGCCCTGGATGAGGCCAAAAAGCCTGCCAAGTTTCAAGAAGATCAGTGCAGGGGTTTGGGGGGAACTGCACCTCAAGCTGTGGACAAGCAAAACTTGTGACATGGGTGACACTGTGTGTGTTAAGGCGCATCAGGGTGAAAGCTGCAGGGATGGTGGCTCCTGCTGAGGCCACAATGCCTGCCAGCTGTCAAGGAGATGGGTGCATGGGTTCTGGCTTCTGCGGCCCTGCACCCCTAGCTGCTGACAGACAAAAACTCATGACTTGGGGGCTTGTGCAACTCTGTCTGTCTTGGGGCCTGGGAGATACTACTGCAGGCCTGGCTGCTAAGCTACTGTGTTACCAGTTACCAATCAATCATGACTCACTCAGGGACCAGCTCAATACACAGTAGCTAGCTAATGTAGCCAGTTATTTACCATCAATTAACACCTCCAAAACCAGAGACTAAGGAGAGGAAATAATCAATACAGACAATCAACTGTTCCAACCCAGAGACAGTCAGTTGCACAAGTTTTGTCTGTCGGTAGCTAGGGGTGCAGGGCTCCAGAACCCCCCTGCACTGATCTCCTCGACAGCTGGCAGGTGTCGTGGCCTGAGTAGGGGCAACCACCCCTGCAGTTTTCACCCCGCTGCGCCTTAACACAGACAGGGTCATCTATGTCACGAATTTTGCCTGTCCACAGCTTGAGTCCCCCCCAAACCCTGCACCGATCTTCTTGAAACTTGGCAGGCTTTGTGGCCTCACTAGGAGCTACCACCCCTGCAGTTTTGACCCCCCTGTGTTGTAACACATAGACGTAACATGAGTTTTGCTTTCAAGAATTTGGGATACAGTTCCCCCCAAAACCCTGCACCGATCTTCCTGAAACTTGGCAGGCTTTGTGGCCTCACCAGGGGCTACCACCCCTGCAGTTTTGACCCCCCTGTGTTGTAACACATAGACGTAACATGAGTTTTGCTTTCAAGAATTTGGGATACAGTTCCCCCCAAAACCCTGCACCGATCTTCCTGAAACTTGGCAGGCTTTGTGGCCTCACCAGGGGCTACCACCCTTGCAGTTTTCAACCCCCTGTGGTGTAACACAAAGACGTGAAATGAGTTTTGTTTTCAAGAATTTGAGGTACAGTTTCCCCCAAACCCCTGCACTGATCTTCCTGAAACTTGGCAGGCTTCATGCGCTCAGCATAGGCTACCACCTGCAAGTTTCATCCAAATCAGATAAAAAAAGTGGAAAGTTATAGATATTTCATTGATTCCCCATTATACCCTATGGCCGGATCTCCGAAGCAGCTCTGGAGCTTCGGAGCCACTTCGGCCAGATCGAAGCAGAAACCTGGTCCAGAGCTCCAGATTGGATCCCTGGCATCTGAAGCGGCTGGATCCAAAGCCAGCTTGGATCACTGCTGACTCGCACAGGCCTACTGCTTATACTACCAGCTTGTTTTACATTGTCCATCCCATGTCAGTAAGATGGTGACAAACAAAATATCTACAGAACCAGGACAGATTTGATTTTGTGATCTGTAAGTGTAAAGGTCCATATCACATTGCCAAATCCTTGACCATTTGATTCTTCTAGGATTAATTTTTGGAAATGGTACTGGTGTATCACAGGTCCTGTTGGGTGGAGGTGGATCATGTATGACACAGATATAGGACAGATGAAGGTAGAACACTGTTTTATTTTGTTTGCCTAAATGGCAGTTTTGTAGTCACAGGGTGCATCTACATGAGACGCTACTGTGCAGTCATTACTGTGCATTTATTTAGTACTTGTATTAGCACGTACTAACTAAATGCACGGTAGCCTGTTACTGCACAGTAGCACTGGAAAAGGTCTTTTAGGGGATGCTACTGCACAGTAGCCTAATAATACTGTGCAGTAGTGTATTAGCACTGTCAGTGCTGTGACACACTACTGTGCAGTGTTTTTTAGCTACTGGACAGTCAGTGTTTCATGTAGATGTGCCCACATAAGCGGCCCTTTTGGCTTTTACACACAGTTTTTCATGCTATTATCCCTTCGGTGTGGATGTGTATGTGTATGTGTATGAGCATACTGAGCATAGCTAGTATGGTGTATGCTGCTTGGGTAAGTATCTAGCTATATGTACATGCCTGTTGTAGATACATAAGTCACAAAACTGTAGCTGGGCACAAACCTGTAAATAATGTGCTAGATGCTGCAGAATGGTGGCCCTCCCATGTTTTAGCCCCAATAACAGAGTAGTTAGGGCACTCATTTAGGAAACAGGAGGCCCAGGTTATAGGGCCCATCACCCAGAGAAGGTTTTAAGCTCCTTTCTTTGGGTAGAAACAGGGGTCATCTGACATCTCATTTGTGCCTCCATAAGATTTTTTATGGCTGCAAAAACGTTGAGCAAATAGATGTTAATACCCTTTGGTATATATATATTGGTAGTCAGTGGTACAACAAAAAGTGGTAATAGACTCTATTGCTTAATTGTAACAGATGTCTATTACCCCTGTGGCACTTTCCCCGCTCTGCCAGACCTGTGCCTCAGGTCTGGCTGGGCAAGGAAAACTCCACTTCCTCCACCCATCCAGACTTGCACCAGGTCTGGCTGAGCATGGTAAATGGGGAGATCACATTACTTCTTGTCCTACACCATTAAGGATGGGACAAGGGGCAATGTGTGTTTTGTCCAGTAAGGTGGATCAGCTGTACCATGACACATCACAGTACAGCTAATCCACTTCATTCAGCAACATCTATTTCTGCCCTTGTCTTCCCAGCACAATGCTTTAACCAGCACACCACAGGTTAGATATTATCCAAACTGCTGTCTAGCATACCTTTTGAAGTTGGATCCCTGAGCACCATTGAAAGAGAGATATATGGGGCCAGGAGGAAACACGCAAGTGAAAGATTGTGTGGCTCACTAAGATGGCAGTTTCCCTGGAAGAAAATAAAACCTGTGTTCTAATCTTTACCCTTGTTCCTGGTGTATCAGGAACTTTTATGTTGCACTGTAGGCATTTAGTCAATGACTAGTAAGTGCAGGGTAAATACAGTGGCTCAGCTTCAAGAAGAATACTGGATAATGCTTGATCTGTGGCTTGGTGGTTACAGCATTGTGTTGGGAAGTCAGAGAGATGTATGGTCAGGCTTCCTTGGGGTGGTGGGGACCTAGAATGTGGGTCTTCTGTTTCCTGTAATAATGTCCTAGCCACTCAGCTACTGGGGCTAGAACATGGGTAAGTTTTTTTCTTCCTCCTGGCTTTTCTCAGGACGTATGTTCAGATATGCTGTACATAACTGCATACCTGACCAGCCAATGCATAGCTTACTGAGTATGTTAATATTTCATTTTTGCATCCAGTATTCACTTATGCATCCATACTGCAGACATAATAAAATAGCAAACTGTGAAAGTGCCAAAAAGCCCTCTTACCAGGCTAGCAAACTGCCATTTAGGTTCAAAGAGAAACAGAATTCTGCCCCAAGCTTCCAAATTTTGAACCAGTTTGTTGTTAGCTATTGTTATGCTCACATGTCATTTTGATACCATGATTCTGATTTGATATACTGCATTTTATATTTAATTTGGCTGTATTAATATGGGGTTTGATTTTTTTAAACAGCTAGTTCTATGTAGTCTTATATGGATCATACAAAGCAATGCAGTTCTGCATCTGTGATAGAATACAAAATACACATATCAAATTAGGTTTAAAATAATATGCCTACTCAGCTGCCTTTTCTCATGGGATCAGAGGGACCAGTAACTTATAGATGTAAATTCTGTCATAGTACCAGACTGTTAGCAGTGATGCAGCAAAACAGATGCCAGCATTGATTTCTTTTGCTCCTACTGACATTGCCAGCAATTGGTTTGTGATAAGAGAGAAAAATGACAGGAGAGAGATGAGGCTGTATTTCTTACTGAGCTTCTTCAGTACCCTCACCCAGTTCTTCAGGGGCCAATACAACTGAGTGAGGGTAGTCCTAGGCAATGGAAAGCTGCTGCCATGTAAGCTACTGCCTGGTCCCACACAGTAAAAATACAGGGTTATAAAAGCTAAGAGTTAGATTCTGTTACCCATAGTTATACTAAGTCATACCCATGAATCTTTCTGTTGATCAGTGGCATGATTAGGGTGGGGCAAGTGGGGCAGCTGCTCTAAGTGCTGACTTTGTTGGGGGATGGAAAAAAATAACTGCTCCCTCAGTCACACAGTTGCACAGGTGGTGTTGTGGCAACTAGCAGTCACTGCTGTTCATGTGTGTGGTAGCTGTCCGGGGCTACATCTCTGCTGTTGATTCTTAACTTCTGTGAAGACTTAAAAAATTAAAGCAGTTACTAGACATGTTGTATACATAGCAGATATTTAGTTAAAAAATCAACCTCCCTGACTCCTCCCAGTAATCCTTGTTCTATATGTTAGCTGTTTATGTTACTCTGAGATGTTACTCTTGGCCTGTGAAAATTAGTAGGTGACAGGTTTAAAACTAACAAGAGAAAGCACTTTTTAATAGGGCTGTGCAAAACAGCACTGTTTCACTTCAACTTGTGTTTTGGTGTTTTGATGGAACAGTGTTTTGTTTCAAGTTTAGTTTTCTTTTGAAAGCACTGTTCCGTTTCATTGAAACAGTTTCAAAGTTTTGACTCTGTTTCAATGTTTTGCCCAGGCTATAATAAGGACAAAACTGGAGGAGGAGCAGCCTCCTCTGATCACAGGCAGATTAGGGCCAGCACCCTGGGGAGGAGTCCGGCAGAGCCCCACAGCCCTCCCGGGGGTGCAGGCGGAAGGCTGCTGCTGCCGCCTCCCTGGGAACTGAGCCGGTGGAGGGAGGAGGAGCACAGCCCTGGTGCTGTGCTCCACTACACCCCACTGGGCTCAGTTCCAGGGGGCCGCAAGTGGCTGGGAACCGAGCCACGCAGAGGCAAAGCGCAGCCCCCGGGCTGCACTCCGCCTGCCTCCACCAGGCGGGTTCCCAGCGGCTTGCAGCCCGGTGGAGGGAGGCAGAGTGCAGCCCCAGGGCTGTATCCCTCCCCTCTCTACCGAGCTCAGCATCCAGTGGCTCCCAGCCCCGTGGAATGCAGCCTGGTGGCAGGAGGCGGAGCAGAGCCCCGGCTCTGCCTGCCTCCCACCACTGGGTTGAGCTCCATGGGGCTGGTGGAGCCTATCAGAGCACAGGCCAGCTTTGGGAGGCAGGCATAGCCGGTGCTGCACTCCAATTGGCTCCACCAGCCCTGGGGAGCACAGCCTCTTGGTTGGAGGCAGGGAAAGCCAGGGCTGAGCCACATGGGTCTGCAGCCCTGGTTCTCCCCTGCCTCCCACCATGTGGCTGGGCTGCTGCTTTGAAGCTTGAAACGTTTCGAAACTTTCGAAATGTTTCAACTGGCCTTGTTTCATTTTGAGGCTGTTTCAAAGCCTTCTTTTCATTTTAATTTCACTATTTTGAGCTTGAAACAAGTCAAAACAGCGTTGAAACAAAACAGCTGGTGAAATTTCACACAGCCCTATTTTTTAATGCAACATTGAGTTAGCTGCTGGAATTAATTGCCAGAGGAGGTGATGGAGGAAGATAGCATAGCCAGGTTCAAGAAAGGTACTGGATAAATTCACAATGGGTAGTGAACAGAATGGCTGGAGATGTTTTCTCTGGTATGGCAAACCAATAATGGTAGATGCTAGGGATATATTGAATAGAGGACATATCACTCTAGAGATATCTGGTTCAATGCTCTCCCTGACATTTCTGACACAGTATGGCACTTCTTAGGTAGAGGCAGGTGCAGCTCCCTGCTGTAACTGAAAATGGTTTTCAGGAAGCATTCTGAGTTACAATGATTCCCTGGACCAAACAAAAGGTCACTGTTGGTTCCGGTGCGGAAGTGGAATCTGGCTTCTGGCTGGAGCCTGTAGAGGGTTTCCCTGACCAATGGTCTCTCCTCTCTCCCAGCCTGTCCCTGTTTCAGAATGGGAGAGGGGAAAGGGACCAGAGGGAGCTCATTCTAAGGGCTCCCCAACCAGCGCTGGAGGGTGAGGTGGGTAAATTGGAGCCCCTCCACCTCAGGGGAACACCAATACACCCACCTCACTCTCCAGCAGGGGCTGAAAAAAGCCCAGACTGAACTCCTGTTCCCTTTCCACCCCCTCCCATTCTAAAAACAGTGATAGCAGGCAGCACAGACACAAGTTACATAAGATGCTTTGTTTTGAAACATCTTCATCTGATCTCTCATGCAACAAGGGTTCAGATTTTCACTTGATTGGCCATTTTTGAAGCTGTCTGCAGCTGTGCACTTGTGTTTGGTCATGGCTATAGGCTTTCTGTGGCCAGATCGGACACAAATTGTCACTTCTGTCTGCGCCCCTTATGTTCTACCCCAGACCAGAATGCTAACCCTTCACCTCCCCCTTACTAAGCACAGAGATTAGAAAATTTTGCATTTTATTCTGTATACAAAGGCTTTCCACTATTCCCTTAGTGCCTGTGGCATACAGTGTTCTAGTTCAGTGATTCCCAACCATTTTTTTACTGTGGCCTGGTGGGAGTGGGACAGGATGTATGGAGATCATTGCCTCCCTCCCAGCACTCCCCTGATGCCCAACTTTAACCCTGGAAGCTCAGCTGTGACCCCAGAAGCTGCTTGCCAGGGCACACAGACAGGGGTCCAAGCTGGGGGCTCATGCCACGACCTGGCAGTCAGCCCTTCACGGCCTGGTACCAGCCCAGTACTGGGTGGTTGGGAACCTCTGTTCTAGTTCACCTGGAGCAGGGGGAAGATATACTAAATTTAGTTAAGGGGTGGAGTGACTGGAAATGAATTGATTGGTGAGACTATTCCAGTCTCAAATTACAATTTATTGAACACATAAGCAATACCAATATTTAAGCAAGGCTTTAAATGCAACACTTAACTTCTAAGCAAACCATAGCAGTCAATACTCTTGATATCTTGATAAGTCAGATATTCTTATATAAGCCTTCCAATTGGATACAGTGATTTCAACTGGCTAGGCATCTGTCACCACACTAGGATTTGCCTGAGCTGCTGTCTTCTTGACTTCAGGCTTCTCTTCAAATTCATAATGCCTCTGTTTGCATTTTATATAGTTTCTTAGGGTGTTAGGCAGTTTTATAGTTGCTTTTTGTTCAAGTCCTGTGTTCCATGTGGTTTCTTGACTTAGGGTTGCAATTGCTATGATTATAATTTTGTTTCACCATTTGTCTGATCAGCTTTTTCCACATGCTTTTTTGTGCTTAGTTGCATACCTTTTAGCTGTTCAGTTTGCATCACTTGTGTTTAGTAAGTTGTATATATATTTTTTCATTACTTAATGCAGGGGTTGTCAACCAGGGGTACGTGTACCCCTGGGGGTACTTTGAAAGGTCCCAAGGGGAATGCAGGGGCAGGTGGGGATGCAGTGCTGCCACCGCATGCTACTGCCTCACAAGAGCACGGCTGGGGTGGGGCAAGAGCAAGGTCATACAGACGCTGTGCTGCCACTGCTCTGCTGCTTGCCACAACCCTGCTCCACATCCGGCTGCTCGCCACTCCCCCTCCCCCACAATCCATGTCCTCCACATCCGGCCACTCACCCCCCCGCTTCCACTCTGCATCTGGCCACTTGCCACCCCCCTGAGGGTACACTTATTTTAAAAAGTTGAAAACCTCTGGCTTAATGGTATGTGCCTTTTGCACAAATATCTACCAATTATCTTTTACAATGGTCATTTGTTTCCTTGTGGTCTTGGACTGTTTAACCACTTCTTTAACTTTCTGTTGATATCGGTTTCAAAAAAGGGGGCATGTATACACACTCTTACTGTGCACAAATAAACTCTAGGGCTTATTGCTTTGGAGTTTATTGCTCTTGGGCCTGCTGTTTGAATGTGTTCCTAGGATCAATTAACTCTGGAGCAATAAGATCCAGAGTTTATTCATACAAAGCACACGGAGCTGGGTCAGAGCAGCCCTGGCTGGCACGGGGCCTCAGTTGCTCCTCCTGGCTTAACATACTGTGGTGGGGCTGGCTAGGGCATGAGAGAGCATCAGTGTGGGGATAGCCAACAGGCAGCCCCTGAACTGAAGCACCTTAATGCCTCAGCCAGCCCCTCCAGCATCTATTCATGCGCTGTTGTGGATTTTTCACTCCACAGCAAGATAGTACTTGTATTGACAAGTACTATCCCGCTGGGGATTAAATTAGTTTACTCCACCCTACTAGGGGTGCAGTGCAGATGCCAAGACATTTACTGTGCAGCTAATTAGTCAACTGCAGTAAACATCTCGTGTAGACGTACACAGGTTACCTTAGACTGGGTGTGTCTACACATGCAATTAATGCAAAGCAAAAAACTCCAAAGCAGCTTAAGTTAAGATAAACTAACCCCAGGCACATCATCTATATGTGCACCTGGGGCAGCAGCAATTTGAGCTGGGGTGGAGCTGTTTACACCAGAGCTGCTCTTGCCCTGCTCTGCCCTGGGCTCTGGGTGGTGGTGTTGGGCTGTGGAAGGGCTGGCTGGAGCACAAGGGTCCTGAAAGTATGGAACCATGAGTCTAGGTGGCAGGCAGGCCTCTGGCCCCCTGCTACCTGCATTGACTGGGAGCAATTTATACCTGTAGTCAGCATCTACACGTGCATTGAACCATAATTAAATACTCCTCTGTAAAAAAGTCCACCCAGAGCCCAGGGCAGGGACAGTACTATCTTATTGTGGTGTTAATTAGTTTACTGCAGCCGAATAACATTGCACGTGGAGACAGTGATACTTTACACTGAAGTTAATTAGTCTACTCCACAGTAAAGCGCACGTGTAGATGTGACAACTGTAATCCACTGCTCTGCTTTATTCAATTAATTATCTCAGGGCATAAAATGGCATTGGTTATGCTAAGCATTTTGCTAAAGCAGCTTTCAGGCCTACTGGAACAGCTGTCATTGTCATAAGTCCTCCATTTTTGTAAGGCCTAAGTTGAACAAACGAGTCAATTTTGTGTAACTGGGTGTAGACCTAAAAGTTTTAGATTGTTCCAGTACAGCTCTTGGAGCAAACAACTTTCATGAATGCCAAACTTATGTATGTTATTAATGTAAATAATTAATATTACACTTAAATCAAAGGTGTTAACATCTGCTTGTGGATTAAATGCAGCCTATTTGATTAATTTCTCATGCTTGCATGACAGATTCACAAGCTGCAGAACTCAAGCTTTCATATAAATAAAGAAAATTTCTGACTCTTATGGCAGGGAAGAAAAATCATCTATGGATGTATCAGTATGATAGTCTCTCCCCCTTTTTCCTGCTTTTATTTTTCTCCTTCATTCTACCTCTGTGAGCTATAACCCTAAATCAATATGTGTTTTATTTGATAATATAGGAATATTTCTACTCCTTATGCTACTGCTTTCTACTCATATAATTCAAAGGCCCTGGTGCATTGACTCACTCCATTCCCAATACAACGAGAGTAGAAACTGGCTCCACTTCCCTAGCTAGGAATTCCTCTGATGTAGGGGAGTCCCCAGCAGAAGAAAAGCCAGAATAGGTAGGTCTTGTATCAGCCTCCCACCCTCCATATTCCTGGTGTAAGAGGTAAGTAAATCCAGGGAAAGTTTGACTGATGTGTTGCTTTTAGACAATCCTTCTTTGGTGGATGATCCCTTGAGGACCACTATTAGATGGTTAACTGGGGAGCAACCCTAATGTTCTTCTTTAAAGTACAGTAGGCTTGGGTCCAGGGCCAGACCAGATTAAACCACCAAAGGGTACTGGAATCCACAAATTGTTACTTTACATGAACCTTTTCTGTTAAACTCAGCAGAAATGGGCAGAACAGAAAATCTGAGCCTGAATTTGAATGAAGTTGTAAACACAGATATTAAATACATTGTTGCAGTAGGTAGAACTTCTCTTTTGTTTAAATCAGATTGTAAAGATTGCTAAACTACAGATTATCAAATAGTTACTCAAACTCAGATGATGATGGGAGGCATACAAATATTGAGATAGCTGGTTAGATAGCTAGTATGGCTGTGAGAAATTTTGCCAGGTGTTTCATTTCAAAGCTGTTTCAATGCATTTTGAGTTTGAAACAGCGAAACTGAAATGAAACAAAAGGCTTTGAAAAAGCTTCAAAATGAAATGAGGGCACATGAAATGTTTTGAAAGTTTCAAAACGTTTTGAGTTTTGAAGCTGGGCTTACTTGGCTTCAGTGCCGGTCCCAGGCAGCAGCAGCAGCCTTCTCTCATCTGGTGCACAGATCCAGGGGCCCGTACCCCCAGGAGGGCTGCAGGGCTGTGCCAGACTCTTCCTGGGGGTGCGGGCCCCCGATCTGTGCACCGGAGGCTGCCGCTCCGCGCCCCAGGATCTGCCTGCCAGATGAGAGGAGGCTGCTGCTGCTGGCAAGTGTCAGGAGTTGTGTTTTGAAGAGTTTGAGGTGCACTTTCCCAGAAACCTCTGCATCTATCTCCTTGAACCTTGGCAGGATTTGTGCCCTCAGAAGGGGCTACCATCCCTGCAATTTTCATGCAAATCAGGCAAGAAACGACAAAGTTTTAGGCATTTTCATGATTCCCCATTATAGCCTATGGGCAAAACGTCAAAACGCATCGGAACAGCAAAACGAAATGGGACAGTTTCGTTTCATTAAATGGGACAGTGCTTTGAAACTAAATGAAATGATGAAACAAAACACTGTCCCTTCGAAAAGGTGAAACAGCCGTTGAAACAAAGCAATGGTGTTTTGCACAGCCCTAAGAATATGTTAGTATTGTTATATTTCTATTTTTATAAAACTTATTGATTCAGAAGAAAACATACTATTAATTAGGGCTGTAAGAAATTTCACCAGCTGTTTCATTCTGACACTGTTTCGACCAATTTCGAGGTTGAAACAGCAAAACTGGAATGAAACAAAGGCCCTTGAAATAGCCTTGAAACAAAATGAGGCTGGTTGAAATGTTTCAAAAGTCGAAACGGTTTGACCATAGGCTGGGGATGGGAAGTCAGTCCAGCTGGGCTGACTTCTCATCCCCTGTGCTAGATCACACTGGGGGCAAGAGGCAGCCCAGCAGGGCTGTTTCCCCTGTGCTAGATCGCGCCAGCTGGGCTGTTTCCCGGTGCCCCACGCTAGATCACGCCGCAGCCCAGTGGGGCTGCTTCTCAGTGCCCTGCGCTAGATCATGCCAGGGGCAGGAGGCAGCCAAGTGGGGCTGTTTCCCGGTGCCCTGCACTGGATCACACCAGGAGCGGGAGGCATCCCAGTGGGCCTGCTTCCCGGTGCCCCATGCTAGATCGCACCAGGGGCGGGAGGCAGGCCAGCTGGACTGCTTTCCCATCCCCCATGCTAGATCACACCAGGGGCGGGAGGCAGCCCAGCTGGGCTGCTTCCCGGTGCCCTGTGCTAGATCACACTAGCAGGGCTGACTTCCCATCCCCAGCAAAACTCAAAACAGTGTCAAAACAGCCTTTCTGTTTCGATGGAATGGAACAGAACAGCTGTTTCAACTCAAAATGAAATTCGAGACGAAACACTGTTCCCTCGAACCGTCGAAACACAAGGCAAAACGGAATGGTGCCATTTTGCACAGCCCTACTATGAATCCCAGGAGGAAAGACAGAACTGGCTTTAAATATTTTAGGGTATCCAATCCATTTTAAAAAAGTAATAGGGCCAAATTAATTTCTGATCTGCATTCAATGACTTCAGGACATTTACACTATTACTATCATATATTATTTGTGTATCTGGCACTGTAAGGGTGCATCTACAAGTGAATATTAATGTGATGCAATAAACACCAGTGCAGTTTACACATGTTTATACATGTGCCTGGAACCACAGCACATTGAGCCAGGGTGCAGGGCATCAGCTTGCCAGCTTGGGGCTTCTCCTGCCTGGATCAACATGCTGGGAGGGGATGGCTGGGGCATGAGGGTGCTACAGTGCGGGGCCAGCTGGTAGGCAGCCGTACACTGTAGCACCATTGTTCCCCCAGCCAGCCACTTCAGTGTGTACACGTGTGCTGCTGCAGACTAAAAAACTCCAGTCCATTTACTTTTGCCTAATAGCACTGTATGTGTAGATGTGAAATGTTTACTATGGAATTAATTAGTCAACTCTGTAGTAAACGTCTCATGTAGACATGCCCACTGTAAATGAAGTCAATGCTCAGCCACCCTAGAAACTAACATACTTAGTTATTTCCTTAAATATGGATTTCAGGGCTAATTTTAAGCACTCCAATTTTCAAATATTGGCTCTAGTTTTTAAAACTTATAAATATTCTTATTGCAGTAAAAAGAACAATAAGATACTTTATATTAAAGTCATCTGGAGTAAATTTTAGTCATCTTGGAATTTCTCAGTTAACCTTTACATGGCAAGTCATGCTTCAAAGAGTCAGCATGTGCTGAGTTTTATTAGTTGAAATACGGCTATCTGTTTTTCCCTCTTGTTTCTATGCTTTTTAAGCAATGTGGAAAAGACAGCAATTATTGGTGTTATGAAAGACTGTCTCTGCTTTCAATAAAACCTAGGTTTGTGCAAAGCTTCGGTAGCCAATTTGATTCGGAGGAGGTTTGGCCCAATTTGGCGGCCAAATCTCTGAATCTGAATTGAATTGGGAGACAAATTAAAAGGTCTGAATAGAATCAGAAGCCTCTGAATTGATTCAGAAAAGATTCGGCGCTGCTTTGGAGATTTGGCCATAGACTAAACAGGCAGCAGTCCTCACCACACTAAACACAGTTGCCTCCAGCTGGTAAGTCTGTTCTGGTGGGTGGAGGGGGGAGAAAAGGGGCATGGGGGAGGGAG
>NW_005842834.1:221198-222260 GCF_000455745.1 Alligator sinensis
TTGCCCCCTCCCCCAGCCGGGACGGGGGGAAAATGGGATGGGGGCATGGCAGCACTGGGAGCAGGGGCTATGCCCTGCTGCCACTTGCTCCCTTCCACCTGTAGTGAGCCGCACCTGCATCACACCCCCACCCCTCACCCCAGCTGGGCAAGTGGCAGTAGGACATAGCCCCTGCTCCCAGCACTGCCACGCCCACATCCTGTGCACCCCCACCCCCCTTCCCCAAGTCCCTCGCTCCCCCCTGTCCTGTCTGGGCAGCTTGTCCCAGCCCCAATCCCTCCCTCCCACATGCCCTTTCCCTCCTCTCTCTGCCAACCCCAACAGACTTACCAACTGGAGGCAGCTGTGTCCAGCATGGTGAGGACTGCTGCCTGTTTAGTCTATGGCCAAATCTCCAAAGCGGCACTGAATCTTCGGATCTGATTCAGCTGAAATGAATCGGGATACAGTGATTCGAATCTCTGAATCAAATCACTGTCCCTCCTAATTGGTGAAATCTAAATCCGAAGCAAATTCTTGCTGCTTAGCACAGGCCTAATAAAAACCTGCTGCAGTCTGCAAACCTGATAGAATCTAGTGTAGTCCTCTGCAGTCCACTAGCCCCAACAAGAAGCTGATATCAAGCAGACTAGCTATAAATATACCTTTCATGGGGGCTGCATTTTGTACATATCCAGATAAATGCATTCCAGGTGAGAGCAGAGGTAGTCTACTTTTACCAGCTAAAAAATGTGTGTATTTTTCAGTACTAATAATTTTCCCATAGCCAAACATCTGAATATAGAAAAAGTAATAGCCTACCAATCTGTGTGTTCATGTAAATTTTCTTAAGATTAATAGAAAGATTTAGCAGGTCTGAATGCATAAAGTTTTTAAATGGCTTTATGGAGCCATTTGATATAATATACATGTAAACATTTCAAAACCCTGAAGAAAAACTTGTATTCAGATGCATATATTATTAAATGTTTTAAAAACATTATAATGATTATTTTCCTTTTTTGTTTTTATAGCCAAAACAGCCCAATCCTGATTGGCGCTATTCTGCATCCCTAAGAGCAG